>NC_059503.1:18484848-18787878 GCF_914767665.1 Harmonia axyridis
CATTTCAGACATGTTTCCATGTTTTCCAATTCGGTAAAAAGACTATTACTAACAACGTTATTCTGGATGGTATTAAAGCATAAATCGCTAAAAGGCCATCTTAGCGGAACCAATAGCACAGAGAAGATTGATGTAGCGGGCGTATTACGCTGAGATAACAGGAACAAGCCACTAAACATGATATACAGGAGGCGGTAACTATGTTGAGCTATAGGAATATCAACTTATCTCCTGATACGTACGGGATTCGACTTCGCTGATTTACGATCGATGCGTGTAAAAATTACGCCATAGTCTCCGAATTTATGGGGTAATTATGTAGATGATATAGTTAAGAGGGGTGTTATTGCAATAATGTGAAAAGTTTCAGTGGACCGTATAAATAAACGGGAACCCCATTTCGTTGAAGACACAACTACCCTAGAGCTTCAGAAGAGCTATTTCTTCTATTAAACCTTCGTTGAAGTTTGAGGAGAACCTTCCAAAATATATCTGAAATCTTGGCAATATAATAATAACAATAATAATTTATTGATCCTTCAGGCCGCTCAACAATGTTTATACGATAAGTCAAGGAAATATTAGAAATTAATCGTTATTATTATATTATTTAAAACAATTACTATTCTATTGACTAATAGAATAGAAGCACTTTTGCAGCAATAACTTCTCAATTACTTTTTTGAATGTTTGTTCAAAGATTTCAAATCGGGAGGCAAATGATTGAAGAATCTGTTGCCATGATATAGTGGAGATCGTTCAAAAATATGAGTCCGATGTTTAGGAACCAGAAGCACCTGTGAACTACGTATTCTATGATTGTGGGAAGTAGCAAGTTTTTTCCAATGAGTCTCATTATCCTTAACGTATAAGAGACATTTGAGCATGTGTACAAATGGGAGTGACAATAATTTATTGGCGAAAAATATAGGCTGACAGAATTCTCGATGATTCAAACTGAAAATGAGACGTTTTACTCATCTCTGTATCACAAAAACTCTTGAGAAGAAACTACAGCCTCCCCAGAGCAGAATAATGTGGGATATATGATAATAATAAACAAGGCTGTAATGAACACCAATGAAAGAACTAGGTGGTAAAGAAGTTTTGAATCTACTTATAGTGAAATAAGCATTGATTTTTTTTCACATAGGACATTAGCATTGACCAATGTGGATCCCATGAAATTTAATACAATCTGCTACAACAGACCTCTTTCATAATTTCTCAATCCGAAATACAAACAAGCTGTCAAGTTTGTGACACTATGATATGAAGTCAGCCTGAAGCTCTCTGAAGCTCACCACAACTTCGAGCCGCGATTACAACAGATGTGTCATCAGCAAATAATATATCAGTACTACGCAGGACAAATGAGGGAGTAAGTCATTCATAAACAGCAAGAATAATAGTGGTCCAATTACAGAGCCCTGAGGAACAACCAGGTCTATATTATATTCTCTTGAATAATGTTTAGCTTTTTTTGCTGACATACTTCAGTAATGGAGAAAACTACTCCGCCAATAGGAAAAAAAATCCTTTTAAAGCCAAGACTATGAGATTCATCTATAATAAAATTGAAGTATAGAGTATCAAAGACCCAAAAAGGGTTGGAAAAAAGTCCTGGAACATGCAGATTTGAATCCAGGCTTTCGTAATCTTTGTGGCTATCTGAGTGAAGTAACCAACGCTAAAATAAAACCATGCTGGGATTAAGGAATAAGGATTAAGGAATAAGGATTATTGAATTCATTCAAATATTACATCATTCTCTTTAAAACCACTTCCTCAAATACTTCGAAGAGAACTTTAAGAATCAATAGATTTTGCAGTTCGAGTTCTACAAACATAACTTAATAAAACAGTTTATCTTCGTGTCCAGGATTTACCAAGTTCAATGCTCACTGAAGGCATTCCGAGAACTATAACTATAAGCGGAAAATTTTTCAACGGCCTCCCTAGCCTCATTTTCTAACCTCGATCATCATCACAAAGTCTGTATTTTCCGAATGTTGAGCCGGGAGTTGTCTCAAACGATGAAGATGCCTCAGTGATGACGAATCCGTTTTCAAATTCGATCCGTCTGTCCTTATTCACGCCAACTTTCAAACAGAAAGACCTATAAACTTGAAATTTTCAAGGTAAGTTCGGATCTAGAATACTGTGGTAACTTCTAATAATGAACAAATCCCAACAGAGGTTCCATAAGTATGGCTCCAATTGCAGTTTCGATCGAGATCCATAAAATGACCTTCTATATCGCTAGACTGAATTCTCATTATTATTTATGCATTAATCACTCTCAATAAAATTCTCATATTTTACATGGTTCAATGGATGTTGATTTCACTGATAAATTCTCGCGGAATTCCATTTGTGCGAACGAATTTCCAATCTTCTCGTTTCAGGATGGCTTACATCAAACTTCTTGCTGCTTAACTTTCCATAATCTGCAATTTTCGAGAACGTGTTCCTGAGTCCATAATTCAAAGAAGGCTTATAGTTGGATCATTGATGTCTCCCTGTATTCCCTCCATAAGATCAACATGCTGCGATGCTAGCATTAAAGAAGACTTTTCTATAACATTCTGTCAGCCAACCGTAATGTGTTGATGTCTCTAGGAATTGAACTACTAACTGCAGTTTGAAACCATAGATAAAAATATATAATCTTATTTTCAATAAACAATGTCGCACCATAGATATACACTTGGAGGAATTGAAATTAATGTATAATACTTGTACTGGAGGCTTATTCTAACAATCGTTCATTAGCAAACTCTTTCTTTTTTTATTTGAACTCGTAGAAGAATATCAATTCCTTCTGCATATTCTTATAGATAAATACTTTTAAAATTGACTATTCACACAGAAAAGGATTCTGAAAAACTAAAAAAGATTTGATCTTTTCAGTATTTCGTCGAAAGTAATTTCTACTCATCAAATCAAAATAAGAACAAATTACTGCAGATATTTTTCGAATAGTTATTCATGATTCGAGCTGTGAATTTATCTTTACAGATCAGATGAAAAAAGTATTTATGACGGTGAACTACGTGAAAGAATGAACAACGCGTCTTGCCTTCATCAAAATAATTCGGTATTCTACAGAAAATACGCAAAACCTTGATGATTAATCGATCACGTAAAGCAATCTCTTCCGAGATTCAAAAACGATAAATATTTCTCGATCTAAGCTAGTAGATACATGTATATAAATTTTTGTTATATTATTTTCAATAATGAATTAGTTTTGAAATTGATAGGTCTTGATTCAGTTTCAATTATGTTCCTTCTTATACCAACTTTATTTATCTTGTTTCCACTATCTTCAGAATATAATCCCGAAGTGAGTACTTTTTCATAATGATTAGATAAAATATCAGGATACTGAGAGCTATGAGAGTTTCCGTTATGATTTCTTTGAAGCTTTCAATATTTTTTCAATGTTTTTTGAAATTCTGAGTTCAAGTTCAGTGAAGTTACTTTATTTTATTACGGTACAATATGAAATGAAATTAACTCAAAAGCTCCGAAACTATGATGCCAAATTGAAACTTTGAAAAGTGAATACAACTTTTCAATATTTCTTTTCTCAAATATCTTTCGTTGCAGAGATACAGAGTGTTGAATATGAAAAATTAAAATAAATTAATAATTGAATAAAAAAATCTTTCAATTGAATTCTTAAGAATGTTTGTGTTCAATAGGTGCTTCATTTGAAAAAATCACATTCTCAGTTGCCACCAGTGGCGTACAAGAAGGGCATCATGAAACCTCCTCTCCCCTATTTTTTTTACCGCCCTTAAAATCAGAAAAAACAGGCATTTGTCTCATTCCCAATTTAATTTTGAGTAAAAAATGTATACATACATGTTCGAATCCAGAAAAATCAACCTTTCTCAATGTAATTGCACTTTTATGAATACAAACATACTGGTAATGAAAAATTTGTTCGGCAGAAATTAATTTTAGAATTCGAATTACTGGTTCAAATAACAACTGGATATTCAACCAAAAAAATAAAATAATGACACTTCCACATGCATTTTTTTACAAACCTGTTTTCCTGCGGAGGTACAGGATGCAACCAAATGAAAATGTTCAAAGATAACTCAATTCCCTTAGAAAGGTTACAGCTTGTTACCAAAACAATAAATAAATAAATTCTGAAGTATTCTATTTTTATTTCAAATAAATTACCATGACACTTTTATGACAGTGTGGCAACTAATTTTGTTTTTCAAAATAGATTGATTACCCATTGAAGGGTTTCAGCACGATGTGCAGTCTGGAAGGAAACAACTTTGGTTATTATTCATTAATTTTTTCAACTTCTATTTCAATTTTGTATTATATATCACGAGGTCTGATTATATTCTGAATTAAGACCATTTTACTTAGGTGTCGAATTTTTTCACATATTGTAGTTTAGTTCCTGCTATACTTTTTTTTCTACATCATTAAATGTCATTTCAGGAGAGAGATTGGCTTGATCATTGTGACCTCATTAAATTAAAGGAAAGATGTGCTGCTGTAAAAACTACAGCTCCCATTCCCGAAACAACAACGAAGAAAGGGGGATTTTTTTGGTGGTGGAAAAGCCAGAAAAATGTTGGTTTTAGACCAATGGCTCATGAAAAAGAAATATTGGAATCATTGAAACAAAAGCTGATATCTGACTCGTACGTATCTTCATTGTCTAAAATCTATAATATTGAACGAGGACCTGATATATCATGTTTTAATTCATTCAGTTTGCTCACAAGTCATAGCTATCTTCAATTCATTTCATATTTGACTCATTGAATCAGAAGGCCTTTGAAAAATAAAATCAATATTTTTGTTAACGTTCATAAGGTGGAAAAAACTTCATTTTACTCGAATAATACGAAAATTCACCTAAACCTCATGCATATTTGTTGTTTAACACATTTCCAAACTGTTTTTACTATTTTATTATTCCAGAAAGAAGCGCAGTCCCAATGTTGGGCACTGAATGATTATAATTATATTGATTATTATAATTAAGTTGCTTCTGAAAAAGTTCTTTTGGAGGTTAGAAGGGCTTTCAGTCTCACCAAACGAGTAGAAAGTCATATAATGAAACCCATATCATCAAATATTTTAATCATTAATAGAACGTAATTCTAGCTAGTAACAAAAAATATATATTTATTAATGAAATATTTCAGTACAATATTCTTAATTTCCAGTAAGTTTAGGGGTGAGTCTGAAGAAGACGATCCTTGGACTTTTGACAGTGAATATGATTATTACTATGGAGGAGGAGATATTCCATATTACTGGAGTGAAACAGTTCCACCACTCTGATTCGATAAATCAGATTATCCAAAGAAATGAGTCTTTTATATGTCTATATATTCTACTATCGAAATAACACTTTGTACATACAAATGATAATAATATAAATAACTTTGAAAAATTTTTTTTAATAGAACTCTCCCATTATGAGATTTCAAATCTGTGCTGAATTTGGTCAATAAATATTCTAAGGTTGGTATTTAGTCATCTATATATTCTTCATCTTTTACTTATGTACTCAAAAATAATAAGGATTATAAAAAATTTTCAATACTTTTTGAATAATATCGATGCCTATGCAACTTATATAACGTCATTCAATCGCAGACCTGACGCACATATGACTCCACGGATGCCATACAATTTTTTTTTCTTATTAGAACCAGGCTTCGAAAGATGAGTGTCAAAGTTCAGACATAACATACAATTAATTTCTTATTGAGATATTGAAGGTTTCTATTCCGGTAGCAATAATGAATCTTTCTGAAAAAAAGTTATTGATTAAATAAAAACAGAGAAGCATTAGAGTGAATGTATCACTTTTGAAGGTGACAATTTTCACGAATAAAGTCGAATTTTTGAAAAAACTGTTTTCACTAGTAAGACTTTATCACAAGTGAACAAGTGATTTATTTCGAAACTATGATATCGCCATATCGACCCAAATCCCAACATATTATAGATGAGAATTATAAATGTTTGAAGATTACTTATTGAAAAAAAAACAAAAACTCTGAAATGAAGATAAAACCATAGTATGAGTTATGAATGGATATGAATGAATACCTATTTGTGCAATATTATTGTAGGTCTATGGACCGCATAAAAGTATTTAGGTGAAATCCAATCAAAATTTTCAGTATAGATATTACAGTCGAAGAAATAGTAGGTATTAGCTTATCAAAGATTTGTGTCACGCTTCTATTCGATATTTTAAGAGGTTGAATGCAATATATAATAAACTTATATCTACATTTTATTTCCGTCAGTAAATTAAAAAAAATATATAAAGCAGTTTTATATAAACTATTAGAAAAGTTTCAAACTGAATGAGGGTTGTTCATTCCGAATATTATTCCAGAATTTCTCAAGTTAAACTTAACAATTTCTGTGAGTAATAATAAAAAACGAAAATTTTTCCGATCATGCGATAACAATTTACCTAGTAAAATGTAGACTTGACTAAAAGGGGAAAATAACGAAAACTCCTGTTCTTGTTCAAACTGCTATTAAAAAAATCAACTACTAGTAATGACATTCCATGTTCAGAACAAAGATTGGCTGGAGCACTGCGATTAAAGAGATTACATTCAAATTTAGAACCAGCAACAACAGAAATACCCACTTCAATAAAAACTATCCCAGACTCCAACCGATATACCCATTTTGAAATCAAATTCCAAATGAGAATGACAAAAGGTTACTAATGTTTCAAATACACTGTGTCCGTAAAGTATGGCACAAATTCATTTTCAGCTAACCAGACCATTTTAAGAAATAATCTTGAAACACGTTGATTTTTTATTTTGATTTACCGTATTTTAAAATAATAATCTAATATACAGGGTGAATTACTTTCGATTAATGACGTCACCGTCATTTTTTTTTTTTTGAACACCCCCTTTTGTCTCAATTTTCCGATTACTCTAGCTGAGCGGTTTCCAAAAATGTATCAGATGTTGATTCCAATTGGTACAGAGTGGACAAAAATAATAAATTAAATCTAAGCAATAATTAAAACATTCACAAATATCAAAAATATTGTAGTACTAAACTGTAATTGAACACCAATAAATTACTAAACAAATAATGACATTTCACGAAAAACTAGACGACTATGTTTTTTTTAAATTGATAAGAAATTATTTCTTTCATATTCTGTCTGCTAGACCACAACTACATGTTTGCAAACAGCTCATTTTTATTAATCTAAAAATGTAACAAACTACAGGGTGTTACATTCAAACCAATTGCCGCTAGACAATAAGTGTTTTTGATAATATTGTTAATTTAACTAATGGAGAATGTTTCGCGGCGTTACTTTATGAGCACACATAAAACTATTGTATTTTTGTCCACCCTGTACCAATTGGAATCAACTTCTGATACATTTTTGGAATCAGCTCAGCTAGAGTAATCGGAAAATCGAAACCAAATGGGGATGTTTCATTCAAACAAAATGACGGGTCGTCATTACTCGAAAGTAATTCAGCCTGTATATTAGATTATTATTTTAAAATACGGTAAATTACAATCAAAAATCGATATGTTTCAGGATTATGTCTCAAAATGGTCTGTTAAGCTAAAAATGAATTCGTTCCATACTTTACCGACAAAGTGTATAGTGATCGTAATATAACGTACGTATGAACAAATTAATCGATATGCTTCAATCAAATCTCAGAATGAATACGCAACTTGATGATTAATTGGTCACGTAAAACAATCATTTCCCAGATTAAAAGACGATAATTCTTTCTTGATCTATGAGAATATATAATACCCTTTTCTTTCTATTATTTTCAGTATCAAAAAAAGTGTGAACCTCATATTTCCTATCATGCGGTCCATTTCATTTATGTCTCTTCTCATCATATCAACTTTGTTCCTATTTTTTCCTCTATCATTAAGATGTAATCCTGATGTAAGTACTTTCATTTGCAGTTGAGGAGCTACCTAATGCATTTTCATACAATAATCAGTCATATCAATTTTTTTCTCATAACATTATAACAGAAAATTTCATGAAACAGCTCGTTTTTTTATGGACATATTTCGCATCGTGAATATTTCTGATTTTCATATATACGATTTAACGAAAGAATACTAGAATAGTAGGTTATTACAAAGGGCTTTACATTTATTCCACTCCATTCTAGGGAAAAGATTGGCTTGATCGATGTGACATCAATAGATTAAAGGAAAGGCCTCCTGAAATAGCCTCTGCTACTTCCATTCCTTATACAACAACAAAGAAGAAGGGCATATTCTGGTGGTGGAAAGACAAAGGTTTTCCTCTTAGACCAATGGCTCATGAAAAAGAAATTTTTGAAATATTAAAAGAAAAGCTGATGGGTGAGTTGTAAGTATCCTCAAAGCTTGAATTGAAACCTACATCGAATATTTTGAAATTATAACTTCTTCATAAAATATCTCGAATCATAAAAATGAGTTCCAGTCCTCCGCTCTGAAAGTCTAGTAGCTTACCGCACAGCTACAGATTTTCATAAGAAACAATGAGATTATGATGAACATAAAGGTTCAAGGGTTATTCAAAAATTCATAACTCAGAAACTAGGACTTTACGGTGAACAAATTATATGCAGAGGCATCGTAGATATAGATGATTTCAATTTCGTGTTTATGTGTTGGTAAATTCACGAGAAATGAATTTTGTTATTATTTTTTTCTGAATTAAAAAGTTCATGGATTGTATTCTTAAGCTAGAAGGTAATGCAATTGACTTCTATACCAAATTTTATGTGAAAATAATAAACCAAAACAAAAGTCCTCCATTATTATACAGGCTGATAATATAATTTAATAACTTTGGCGTCGGATAGATCAACTCTTTTCATGAAAAATAAGTTCATATAAATATATACCCTAACAAGCTTTGATTTCGTGATAGAGGGTGTTAAATTTTGAAAAAGAACATAAGTTTTTTACTCACACCTCTAGTATTATTACATTCATTGTTTCAATATGCAGGTATTGAATTTTAGATAATGTAATGCTATGAAGACTATTATTCAATTTTATTTCACAAAAATTTATATCGCAATTTGTTTTCGTCTTGAAAATGTTTATTCAATTTAGAATATAGAGTTATACACCTATTTCAATACCTGTATCATTCTTATGTTCCAGAAAAGGTAACGGTTTGTCTGAAGAACTGGATCCTTGGACTAATGATGCGAGGGCTTTTCTTGACTATAACTATGATTATGAATATCAGAACCATGAAGGAATCCCTCCATAAGAATCTCATAAATCAGATTATCCAAAGTAATGAGTCGTTACTCTTGAAACAACACTTTGCAAATACAAATTATTATGGATATAAAGAATTTTGAAAAAAGGGTTTTTGAATTACACTCATTTCCTGCAACGTTTTCTTCAACTGATAATCCTCATAATAATCATGTTCGTAAAAATATATCACTTCAAAAGTACTCTCACATATGAGGTTCCATATCTAATTTGGAAAATAAATAAATAATCCAAAGTATTTAGTCCTCCATATTTTCTTCATATCCTGCTATTGAAAAACAACAATTTATACATAAAAATTATAATGAATTTTAAAACTTTTCAATAAACATTTCGATCTTTATTGATGCCCCTGCAACTCATTCCATGTCATTGAATGTCCCATACCTGGCGCACATATGACACCAAGAATGCCATACCAATTTGTTTTCTTGTTTTTAGGTAAAAAGCTTCAAAAGATGCATGTCAAAATTACGGAATATAGAAATAGTCCTAATCGAGATATTGAAGTTTAGTTACGCTACATTTTTTGTTTGTTGCAATACAAAAGTATTCAAACATTATAATCCCGACTTTTGCCTATACGAGTAGGATTTCTCCTCGCCGTCGGCCTCTCACTCCTCGCTAAGAGGAACATTCACTCAATCCCAGATATTTAAAATATCAGAAGGGTAGAGCTCGGTCGTGTCCGGTCCTTGTAGTCCCTCTGGTTCTCGTCGAACTTCTGGTCCTCTTACACGCGATCCTTGGACCTGTCCTTCCCTTCCTAGGAATTTTCTCACCGTCGTTGCAGTACCTAAAAGAACAGCTTTTTGCATTATATTACATATATACTCACTAAGTCCTAGTTGCTTGATATTTCTCCTGAGATTTTTGGGTACTGTTCCTAGTCCTAGTTGCTTGATATTTCTCCTGAGATTTTTGGGTACTATTCCTGTTGTTGAGATGATAATTGGAATAGTTCTTGTTGATATAATTCCCCACTGGCGCTTTATCTGGAATTCGAGGTCCCTATATTTTGAAATTTTTTCGACCTCTTTTTGACAGTTGGAGAAATTGAAATTAATGTATAATACTTGTACTGGCTTATTCTAACAATCGTTCATTCGCAGACTCTTTCTTTCTTTATTGGAACTCGTGGAAGAATATCAAAGCCTTCTGCATATTCTTATAGATAAATACTTTAAAAATTGACAAAGTATTCACACAGAAAAGGAATCTGAAAAACTAAAAAAGATTTCATCTTTTCAATATTTCGTTGAAAGTAATTACTACTCACCAAATCAAAATAAGAACAAATTACTGCAGGTATTTTTCGAATAGTTATTCATGGTTCGAGCTGTGAATTTATCTTTACAGATCAGATGAAAAAAGTATTTATGACGGTGAACTACGTGAAAGAATGAACAACGCGTCTTGCCTTTATCAAAATAATTCGGTATCCTACAGAAAATACGCAAAACCTTGATGATTAATCTATCACGTAAAGCAATCTCTTCCGAGATTCAAAAACGATAAATATTTCTCGATCTAAGCTAGTAGATACATGAATATAAATTTTTGTTATATTATTTTCAATATTGAATTAGTTTTGAAATTGATAGGTCTTGATTCAGTTTCAATTATGTTCCTTCTCATACCAACTTTATTTATCTTGTTTCCACTATCTTCAGAATATAATCCCGAAGTGAGTACTTTTTCATAATGATTAGATAAAATATCAGGATACTGAGAGCTATGAGAGTTTCCGTTATGATTTCTTTGAAGCTTTCAATATTTTTTCAATGTTTTTTGAAATTCTGAGTTCAAGTTCAGTGAAGTTACTTTATTTTATTACGGTACAATATGAAATGAAATTAACTCAAAAGCTCCGAAACTATGATGCCAAATTGAAACTTTGAAAAGTGAATACAACTTTTCAATATTTCTTTTCTCAAATATCTTTCGTTGCAGAGATACAGAGTGTTGAATATGAAAAATTAAAATAAATCAATAATTGAATAAAAAAATCTTTCAATTGAATTCATAAGAATGTTTGTGTTCAATAGGTGCTTAATTTGAAAAAATCACATTCTCAGTTGCCACCAGTGGCGTACAAGAAGGGCATCATGAAACCTCCACTCCCCTATTTTTTTCGCCGCCCTTAAAATCAGAAAAAACAGGCATTTGTCTCATTCCCAATTTAATTTTGAGTAAAAAATGTATACCTACATGTTCGAATCCAGAAAAATTAACCTTTCTCAATGTAATTGCACTTTTATGAATACAAACATACTGGTAATGAAAAATTTGTTCGGCAGAAATTAATTTTAGGATTCGAATTACTGGTTCAAATAACGACTGGATATTCAACCAAAAAATAAAATAATGACACTTTCACATGCATTTTTTTACAAAGCTGTTTTCCTGCGGAGGTACAGGATGCAACCAAATGAAAATGTTCAAAGATAACTCCATTCCCTTAGAAGGATGCAACCAAATGAAAATGTTCAAAGATAACTCAATTCCTTAGACAGCTTGTTACCAAAACAATAAATAAATAAATTCTGAAGTATTCTATTTTTATTTCAAATAAATTACCATGACACTTTTATGACAGTGTGGCAACTAATTTTGTTTTTCAAAATAGGTTGATTACCCATTGAAGGGTTTCAGCACGATGTGCAGTCTGGAAGGAAACAACTTTGGTTATTAATCATTAATTTTTTCAACTTCTATTTCAATTTTGTATATCACGAGGTCTGATTATATTCTGAATTAAGACCATTTCACTTAGGTGTCGATTTTCTTCACATATTGTAGTTTAGTTCCTGCTATACTTTTTTTTTTACATCATTAAATGTCATTTCAGGAGAGAGATTGGCTTAATCATTGTGACCTCATTAAATTAAAGGAAAGATGTGCTGCTGTAAAAACTACAGCTCCCATTCCCGAAACAACAACGAAGAAAGGGGGATTTTTTTGGTGGTGGAAAAGCCAGAAAAATGTTGGTTTTAGACCAATGGCTCATGAAAAAGAAATATTCGAATCATTGAAACAAAAGCTGATATCTGACTCGTACGTATCTTCATTGTCTAAAATCTGTAATATTGAACGAGGACCTGATATTTCATGTTTTAATTCATTCAGTTTGCTCACAAGTCATAGCTATCTTCAATTCATTTCATATTTGACTCATTGAATCAGAAGGCCTTTGAAAAATAAAATCAATATTTTTGTTAACGTTCATTAGGTGGTAAAAACTTTATTTTACTCGAATAATACAAAAATTCACCAAAACCTCATGCATATTTGTTGTTTAACACATTTCCAAACTGTTCAGAAAGAAGCGCAGTCCCAATGTTGGGCACTGAATGATTATAATTATATTGATTATTATAATTAAGTTGCTTCTGAAAAAGTTCTTTTGGAGGTTAAAAGGGCTTTCAGTCTCACCAAACGAGTAGAAAGTCATATAATGAAACCCATATCATCAAATATTTTAATCATCAATAGAAACGTAATTCTAGCTAGTAACAAAAAATATATATTTATTAATGAAATATTTCAGTACAATATTCTTAATTTCCAGTAAGTTTAGGGGTGAGTCTGAAGAAATGGATCCTTGGACAAATGATGCGAGGGCTTTTCTTGACAGTGAATATGATTATTACTATCAGTACTATGGAGGAATTCCACCACTCGGATTCGATAAATCAGATTATCCAAAGAAATGAGTCTTTCATATTGTCTATATATTCTAGTACCGAAATAACACTTTGTACATACAAATGATAATGAATATAAATAATTTTGAAATTTTTTTTTTAATAGAACTCTCCCATTATGAGATTTCAAATCTGTGCTGAATTTGGTCAATAAATATTTAATTTAGTCATCTATATATTCTTCATCTTTTTCTTATGAAACAACACTTTGTACTCAAAAATAATAAGGACTATAAAAAATTTTCAATACTTTTTGAACAATATCGATGCCTATGCAACTTATATAACGTCATTCAATCGCAGACCTGACGCATATATGACTCCACGGATGCCATACAATTTTTTTTTCTTATTAGAACCAGGCTTCGAAAGATGTGTGTCAAAGTTCAGACATAACATAACATACAATTAGTTTCTTATCGAGATATTGAAGGTTGCTATTCCGGTAGCAATAATGAATCTTTCTGCGAAAAAGTTATTGATTAAATGAAAACAGAGAAGCATTAGAGTGAATGTATCACTTTTGAAGGTGACTATTTTCACGAATAAAGTCGAATTTTTGAGAAAAACTGTTTCACTAGTAAGACTTAGTATCTCACACATTATAATATATCATCCGAAAAATACACTCAAATACGAGGTTTCATCTCTGAGTGAAATTTAGGCAATATTTTTTTTCTGAAGTCTCTAGCAAACCTAATTCAAATGTATTGAGATTCTTATTGAACATTGCCAAATTCAAATTATAAAAAAACCAATTGAGGGAGGTACACAGAAATTTATCAGAAGTGAACAAGTGATTTATTTCGAAACTATGATATCGTCATATCGACCCAAATCCCAACATATTATAGATAAGAATTATAAATGTTTGAAGATTACTTATTGAAAAAAAAAACAAAAACTCTGAAATGAAGATAAAACCATAGTATGAGTTATGAATGGATATGAATGAGTATCTATTTGTGCAATATTATTGTAGGTCTATGGACCGCATAAAAGTATTTAGGTGAAATCGAATCAAAATTTTCAGTATAGATATTTCAGTCGGAGAAATAGAAGGTATTAGCTTATCAAAGATTTGTGTCACGCTTCTATTCGATATTTTAAGAGGTTGAATGCAATACATAATAAACTTATATCTACATTTTATTTCCATCATTAAATTAAAAAAAAAAATTATAAAACAGTTTTATATAAACTATTAAAAAAGTTTCAAACTGAATGAGGGTTGTTCATTCCGAAGATTATTCCAGAATTTTGCAAGTTAAACCTAACAATTTCTGTGAGTAATAATAAAAAACGAAAAATTTTCCGATCATGCGATAACAATTTACCTAGTAAAATGTAGACTTGACTAAAAGGGGAACATAACGAAAACTCCTGTTCTTGTTCAAACTGCTATTAAAAAAATCAACTACTAGTAATGACATTCCATGTTCAGAACAAAGATTGGCTGGAGCACTGCGATTAAAGAGATTACATTCAAATTTAGAACCAGCAACAACAGAAATACCCACTTCAATAAAAACTATCCCAGACTCCAACCGATATACCCATTTTGAAATCAAATTCCGAATGAGAATGACAAAAGGTTACTAATGTTTCAAATACACTGTGTCCGTAAAGTATGGCACAAATTCATTTTCAGCTAACCAGACCATTTTAAGAAATAATCTCGAAACACGTTGATTTTTTATTTTGATTTACCGTATTTTAAAATAATGATCTAATATACAGGGTGAATTACTTTCGATTAATGACGTCACCGTCATTTTTTTTTTTGAACACCCCCTTTTGCCTCAATTTTCCGATTACTCTAGCTGAGCGGTTTCCAAAAATGTATCAGATGTTGATTCCAATTGGTACAGGGTGGACAAAAATAATAAATTAAATCTAAGCAATAATTAAAACATTCACAAATATCAAAAATATTGTAGTACTAAACTGTGATAGAACACCAATAAATTACTAAACAAATGATGACATTTCACGAAAAACTAGAGTACTATGTTTTTTTTAAATTGATAAGAAATTATTTCTTTCATATTCTGTCTGCTAGACCAAAACTACCAAGCATGTTTGTAAACAGCTCATTTTTATTAATCTAAAAATGTAACAAACTACAGGGTGTTACATTCAAACCAATTGCCGCTAGGCAATAAGTATTTTTGATAATACTGTTAATTTAACTAATGAAGTATGTTTCGCGGCGTTACTTTATGAGCACACACAAAACTATTGTATTTTTGTCCACCCTGTACCAATTTGAATCAATTTCTGATACATTTTTGGAATCAGCTCAGCTAGAGTAATCGGAAAATTGAAACCAAATGGGGATGTTTCATTTAAACAAAATGACGGTGTCGTCATTACTCGAAAGTAATTCACCCTGTATATTAGATTATTATTTTAAAATTCGGTAAATTACAATCAAAAATCGATATGTTTCAGGATTATTTCTCAAAATGGTCTGTTAAGCTAAAAATGAATTCGTTCCATACTTTACCGACTTACCGACAGAGTGTATAGTGATCGTAATACACAAACAAATTAATCGATATGCTTCAATCAAATCTCAGAATGAATACGCATTTTGATGATTAATTGGTCACGTAAAACAATCATTTCCCAGATTAAAAGACGATAATTCTTTCTTGATCTATGAGAATATATAATACTGTTTTCTTTCTATTATTTTCAGTATCAAGAAAAGTTCGAACCTCATATTTCCTATCATGCGGTCCATTTCATTTATGTCTCTTATCATCATATCAACTTTGATCCTATTTTTTCCTCTATCATCAAAATGTAATCCTGATGTAAGTAGTTTCATTTGCAGTTGAGGAGCTACCTAATGCATTTTCATAGAATAATCAGTCATATCAATTTTTTTCTCATAACATTATAACAGAAAATTTCATGAAACAGCTCGTTTTTTTATGGACATATTTCGCATCGTGAATATTTCTGATTTTCTATTTTCATATATACGATTTAACGTAAGAATACTAGAATAGTAGGTTATTACAAAGGGCTTTACATTTATTCCACTGCATTCTAGGAGAAGAATTGGCTTGATCGATGTGACATCAATAGATTAAAGGAAAGGCCTCCTGAAATACCCTCTGCTACTTCCCTTCCTTATACAACAACAACAAAGAAGAAGGGCATATTCTGGTGGTGGAAAGACAAAGGTTTTCCTCTTAGACCAATGGCTCATGAGAAAGAAATTTTTGAAATATTAAAAGAAAAGCTGATGGGTGAGTTGTAAGTATCCTCAAAGCTTGAATTGAAACCTACATCGAATATTTTGAAATTATAACTTCTTCATAAAATATCTCGAATCATAAGAATGAGCTCCAGTCCTCCGCTCTAAAAGTCTAGTAGCTTACCGCACAGTTACAGCTTTTCATAAGAAACAATGAGATTATGATGAACATAAAGGTTCAAAGGTTATTCAAAAATTCATAACTCCGAAACTATGACTTTACGGTGAACAAATTATATGCAGAGGCATCGTAGACATAGATGATTTCAAATTCGTGTTTATGTGTTGGTAAATTTACGAGAAATTAATTTTGTTATTTTTTTTTCTGAATTAAAAAGTTCATGGATTGTATTCTTAAGCTAGAAGGTAATGCAATTGACTTCTATACCAAATTTCATGTGAAAATAATAAACCAAAACAAAAGTCCTTCATTATTATACAGGCTGATAATATAATTCAATAACTTTGGCGTCGGACAGATCAACTCTTTTCATGAAAAAAAAGTTCATATAAACATATACCCTAACAAGCTTTGATTTCGTGATAGAGGGTGTTAAATTTTGAAAAAGAACATAAGTTTTTTACTCACACCTCTAGTATTATTACATTCATTGTCTCAATATTCAGGTATTGAATTTTAGATAATGTAATGCTATGAAGACTATTATTCAATTTTATTCCACAAAAATTTATATCGCAATTTGTTTTCGTCTTGAAAATGTTTATTCAATTTAGAATATAGAGTTATACACATATTTCAATACCTGTATCATTTTTATGTTCCAGAAGAGGTAGGGGTTTGTCTGAAGAACTGGATCCTTGGACTAATGATGCGAGGGCTTTTCGTGACTATAACTATGATTATGAATATCAGAACCATGAAGGAATCCCACCATACGAATCTCATAAATCAGATTATCCAAAGTAATGAGTCGTTTATGTTGTCTACATATTCTACTCTTGAAACAACACTTTGCAAATACAAATTATTATGAATATAAAGAATTTTGAAAAAAGGGTTTTTGAATTACACTCATTTCCTGCAACGTTTTCTTCAACTGATAATCCTCATAATAATCATGTTCGTAAAAATATATCACTTCAAAAGTACTCTCACATATGAGGTTCCATATCTAATTTGGAAAATAAATAAATAATCCAAAGTATTTAGTCTTCCATATTTTCTTCATATTCTGCTATTGAAAAACAACAATTTATACATAAAAATTATAATGAATATTAAAAATTTTCAATAAACATTTCGATCCTTATTGATGCCCCTGCAACTCATTCCACGTCATTCAATGTCCCGTACCTGGCGCACATATGACACCAAGAAAGCCATACCAATTTGTTTTCTTGTTTTTAGGTACCAAGCTTCAAAAGATGCATGTCAAAATTACGAAATATAGAGTTAGTCCTAATCGAGATATTGAAGTTTAGTTACGCTTCATTTTTTGTTCGTTGCAATACAAAAGTATTCAAACATTATAATCCCGACTTTTGCCTATACGCGTAGGCTTTCTCCTCGCCGTCGGCTTCTCACTCCTCGCTAAGAGGAACACTCAATCCCAGATATTTTAAATATCAGAAGGCTAGAGCTCGGTCGTGTCCGGTCCTTGTGGTCCCTCTGGTTCTCGTCGAACATCTGGTCCTTTTACACGCGACCTTGGACCTGTCCTTCGCATCCTAGGTCCTTGTAGTACCTAAAAGAACAGCTTTTTGCATTATATTACATATATACTCACTAAGTCCTAGTTGCTTGATATTTCTCCTCAGATTTTTGGGTAGTATTCCTGTTGTTGAGATGATAATTGGAATAGTTCTCGTTGATATCATTGCCCACTGGCGCTTTATCTGGAATTCGAGGTCCCTATATTTTGAAATTTTTTCGACCTCTTTTTGACGCATGTTGTTGTTATTAGGTATTGCTACGTCGATGAGTATTGCTGCCTTTTGATGTTTATCAACAAGCAGTATATCTGGCCTGTTGTGAGGGACTGTTTTATCAGTCAAAACTGTATGATCCCAGTACAGTTTATAGCGTTCAATTTCCAGGATGGTTTCCGGTCGGTATTTGTAGTATGGCACTTTTTCAGAATGAATTAGTGTTAATTTAATTGCTATTTCTTGGTGTAGTATCTTTCCTACTGCATCGTGTCTTTCTTTATATTCATTTCCTGCTAACATTTGGCATCCTCCCGTGATATGCTGGATTGTCTCATTCGTTGGACACCCATAACGGCATCGATCGTCAGTAATAGTTCGATCCTTTATGATAAAAAAAAAAACATTGGAAACATTATAATTATTATTATTATTTCTTCAGTCAAGTCTCTAGCGACGATAATTCAAATATATTGGATTCACATAGACAGTGTTGAATTCGATTTAAAAAAATTAATTGAGGTATACAGATAACCGCTAGAAGTTGACAAGCAATTGATTTTCAAATTAAGATTTTGACGCAAATCCTAACATTTCATAGATGTGACTGAAACTGTTCTAAGATTCCTCATTGTAAAAATATTTAATTGACACTGGAACAAAAGAGCCAACAACGAACATTCTTGTTCTTGTTCAAACTGTAATTTAAAAAAAAAACACTAGTAATGACATTCCATGTTCTTTCAGGACAAATATTGGCTGGAACATTCAATACATTCAAACTCAGAACCAGCAACAACAGAAATACCCACTTCAATAGATACTAACTATCCTAGATTTCGTATACCAAATAGGTATACCGATTTTTTATTCACTTTCCAAAGAAGACAAACATAAGGTTGATAACGTCTCAAATATAATGGTCGGTACGAAGTAAGAACAAATTCATCGAGATGCTTCAATCAAAGCTCAGAATGGATACGCAACTTGATGATTAATTGGTCACGTAAAAAAAACAGTTCTAGAATTGAAAGACGATAATTATTTCTTTATCTATC
This sequence comes from Harmonia axyridis, assembly GCF_914767665.1. Taxonomy (NCBI): domain Eukaryota; kingdom Metazoa; phylum Arthropoda; class Insecta; order Coleoptera; family Coccinellidae; genus Harmonia; species Harmonia axyridis. The sequence continues at coordinate 18,504,090 of NC_059503.1, forward strand.
AGAATATAAAATACTGTTTTCTTTGTATTATTTTTAGTATCAAAAAAAGTTCGAACTTCATATTTCCTGATTCCTGCAGTCCAGTTTAGTTATGTCTCTCCTCCTCATATCAACTTTGTTTCTAATTTTTTCACTCTCATCAATATGTAATTCTGATGTAAGTACATACTTTCATTTTGCAGTTGAGATTGAGAATCTACCTAATGCATTTTCAAATAATAATAAATTATGAATGTCAGAAGTAATAACAATTTTCTCCCTTATTATATCATAACAGAAATTTTTATGAGACAGCTCGTTTTTATGGGCATATCATAAAATCATCATAAATATTTTTTTAAATTTCTATTTTCATTTACTTCTATTCATAAGAACGAATTAAAGTAGAAGTACTAGAATGGTGGAGTACCACAATATACACACTCTGGCTAAATATGTATCTTTGAAGATATAAACCTATAACGAATAATATTTTTATATTTTCAAGGAAATCCTTATTTTTACTCTCTGTAGTACGACAAGAATAGGTTGTTTTGAGATCACTACATCAATCATGATTTCGTCAGCACTCACAACCGAGCTCTCAACTGTTCTTAAAAAAATTACCAAATTTCAATTTCAGTCCATTTAATTTACTTTACTAGCCTAGTGATATTTTAATATCCTGTCTTATACTGAAAATTTTATTGTTGCTAGGGTGATTCGTGAAGGTAAGATTATCCGTATTGTACATAGTGTTTCAGATAAGATGCTACTTTTAAAATTAAAAGATCCTTCTGACATATGTTCTAAACCTCTTCTGAGCTATACAGGTGTTAAATTTACCTACAAGAAAAAGATAACGTTTAAAATGAAATGCAAATATTTCATATCAAAAATTGACAGTTGAGTCTTATAAAGTATTTGCCTGATTGCAAAAAAGTTTTTATGAATTTGTTAAAATAATGAGAGACTAGCATTGGTAATCTCTACTTCACACTTTTACCACTACATTTCAGGAGAAAAATTGGCTTGATCGATGTGACATCAATAGAATGAAAGAAATGCCTCCTGAAATACCCTCTGCTACTTCCATTCCTTATACAACAACAACAAAGAAGAAGGGCTTACCATGGTTGAGTAAAAAGAAAGGTTTCCGTTTTAGACCAATGGCTAATGAGAAAGATATACTTGGAATATTAAGAGAAAAGCTTTTAGAAGATTCGAATTCGTAAGTATCCTCAATGCAAATACTAGAAATTTACACTGTAGTTCATTATTTCCTTATGAAATATCTCCAATCAATAAAATTAGCTACTGCAGAGATATAGCTTTTCATAAGAAACAAAATATATATATATATTTTTTTTTTTTTTCATTTCACACAAAATGTATTCCTCTCGGATTACTCGGGCAAAAGCGCCAAGAACAATTCGACTGATTAGTGTGGAAAGAGTACTTGTCGTATTATGCTGACGGTTGCCAATATTACGGCCTTCTGCATCCTGTATATATGCCACGGTGCCACTTGATCACAACTTGGCACAAGCTTATGACAGCAAAATCGTCAAATACTCAGAATTAGCAAGAGAACTCAAAACATTGTGGAAACTTGAAAAACAGGTGAGAATATTTCCTCTAGTCATCAGCAGTAATGGACTCGTGCACGTTAACACCACGAAACACCTGGCCAAGCTCCAACTTCCAGACAACACTTTACAATGGATGCAGAAGGCTGTGGTGTTGGGAACGGTGGAATTAAATATTTGAAAATTCATTACTCTGAAACTAGGACTTTACGATAACAATTCGTATTCGTTTGATATACCTGGTCTCAATTTCATGTTTATGTGTGGTTTGAATTTTTGAAATTTTGTGTCCTGGATATTTCGCTTCAAAAATCCATGGACTGTATCCTTAAGCTAGAAGGTAATGCAATTGATTTTCATACCAAATTTCATGTGAAATGATAAACCAAAACACATATATAAGAAAAAACTTGTTTTTTCGGGATTTCCTGAATTGCTTCACCTCGAGAATTAGGTAAATTTATTCATCCTGGAATATGAATTGTAAGCATACAATTTTAGGAACTATTCAGCTGAATGTAAAGTATACTTTATAGTTTAATAGCAGATTGTGAAGATTAATTTTAAAATTTTTCTTTGTTCTTTTCATTCAACTGGAAATAAAATGTTATGTTCAAGACAACAATTGAATTTTATCATCAAAAATTGATATCGCAATTTGTTTTCTTCTTAGAAAAATATTTTTTGAATTCAGAATATAGAGATATATACATAATTCAAAAGCTATATCATTCTTATTTTTCAGAAGAGTTAGGGAGGAGGAGAACTCTGCAGAACTGGAAGCTCGGTATTGGCGATGGTTCACTTCTTATGAATCTTATAAGGACTATATTGAAACATTGGGAGTATAAAAGAATTATGTCTTTTATATTTTCTTTAAGTTCTGCTATCGAAACAACACTATGTACATACAAATTATATTGAATATAAATAATTTTGAAATGTTTTGGAACAGTAGGTATCATGCTTTTGCAATGTTTAATGAACCTCATAATCCTTATTATAATAATCACCACAAATAAAAAGTACTGTCACATATGAGGTTTCATCGATGTGCGAAATTCAGTCCAAAAACAAATAATTTAAACTTCAATATGTTCTTTATATTCTGCTATTGACAAACAACACTTTATATATCATGATTATAATGAATATTAAAATTGTTTAATACACTTTTTGAGCTTTATTGATGCCCCTGCAACTCATACCACGTCATTCAATGTCCCATACCTGGCGCACATATGACACCAAAAATGCCATACCAATTTATTTTCTTGTTTTTAGGTACCGAGCTTCAAAAGATGCATGTCAAAATTACGAAACATAGAGTTAAGCCTTACCAAGATATTGAAGTTAAGTTACGCTACATTTTTTGTTTGTTTGACAAATGTATTGCAACGAGTTTTATATTTTGATGAATTACTGAACGACTAGAGTTCAAACCCCGATACCCTCATACGAACTTGAAAAAAGTATGGTGCGTATACAAGTCCAGACAAGAGCAATTTTGGCAAACGGTTCTTCTCAGAACCAAACAATCGGTCCTTCTCAGGACCACCGCCCTGAAGACGGCAGGCTAATGCTTGCCGAAACATCAGAAACATCTAACCGCACAGATGATGGAAATAGCCCAATAAACTATCTAACAAGGTACTTCCTTCCACGCATTTTTGTTCCGAAGATTCGAAAAAAAGTTTTTGGTTGAACCAATTCTATAAGAAAGACTGCTCAAACCCATTTAGGACAAGTCAGTGCAAAAAGAAACGATTAGCAGAAGTGAGGGACGAATTATATAGTGCTTGAGTGCTCTGACTCTAAATTGAAGAGTGTGGATGAACAAGATTCCACAGCTTCTTAAGTTTTTAAATGACAGAGGGAACCAAAACACTGATTTCTTTCAATTCATCGATTGTTATTCAAGGGACCGGGAATTAAATTGACTGTATTACATAACGTTGTTGCATCGATGGACTGGCAGGAATTATAAAAAAATATTTAGAAAAGCAGAAGAAAAAAATTTCCTCCACCAAGATAATGCTTCTTGTCAGGAATCGATTAAAACCATGACCTAATTGGACGATTTGAGCTTTCAACTGCTTGACCATCGAACTTTTTTATCAGATCTAGGCTTTAGTAATTAGTTTATTTACAAACCTCGAAAGAATGATGCAGGAAAAGAAATTTAGTACTTATGAACTTACTTACAGCGGTTGAAGCCTATTTCCGAAGTAAAAATGAATCATTCCCACTATATTCAGAAAAATTGAGACAATTGAAAAACCAATGAAGTGTATTTAGGGCCAGTTGCACCATTCGCCTAAACATTGATTAAAAATTTAAACATTGATTACTCTCTGATTTCTTAAGAGAAATCAGAAATTAATCGATGTTTAAATTTAAATCAATGTTCAGGTAAATGGTGCAACTGGCCATAAGTGTTCGTTAATTAAAAACTTCGAAACTTTTAGTGATATTTCGTTCTAAGTACACTACTCTCACAGCTGCATTCTTCAAAGTCAAGCAATCACAGAACTTTCAATTTCCATGAAAATTTTCAAATCATCCTCAAAAATTAATTCCAGCGAACTTATAATATCAGACGTCATCTACAAATAATAGAATAGAAGAATATGAATAGAAGAGGTCCCAAAATAGGCCCTTGTGGAACCCCCGAGATGAATTTTATCATTAATTTCATATTCTTTCAGTAACTATTCAAAATGATAACCTTGGACTTCGATACATTTTTCCATTCTTCCAATAAATGATTCTGAACCGTTTCAGCAATATTTAGTTCATTATTTTGAAATCAAATGAAAAAAGTTTCAAATAATGTTAATATATTTTTCATGAACAATAAGAATATGCACTGAAAACTATACCTTTTCATTTGAAAAAATCAAGTTGACCTTGAAATAACCTTGAAGTCAAGATCAAGGTTGAAACGAAATAAGTATGTTCATTTTGTTTCCCCTTCGTTACCTAAAAGCTTTTGATTGGAACATTTTTTTTCTAAATAACAAAGTTTTTGAGATAATATACTGTCTCAAGTTAAATGCCTCACCCAGAATATTGAATATAGAAAAGAACCCAGAGTTCTTGGGAATGTCTTAAAATGCATTTTGCGTGCGAAAATTCCGAAATCGGAAACTTAAAATTTCTTTCACTCGAAAGCCTTCCTCTGTACGTATTATCCATTTTCATTTAGATTCGATTGACACCGAAGCAAAATCTGAAAAGATTAGAACCCTGAATTAAAAACTATCATTATCCTCAAAACTTGCTGTTACCTATTGATTATCAAATTAGACACTTTTAAATACTGTACAATTTGGGGAAAATTCATATGAGTTTCATGAATTCCTGAAAAAGACAACCAAATACGGAGACGCAGATTGATTTAACAGAAGCTTTGCGATTATTCTTTCTTTGTTTAGTTATCTTTATGATGGTTGTTATAGTTTTTTCCTTATGTGGTTAGCCACATCATTATCCTATTTTAAATGATAAGTGGTTCTCTAATCAGACTTATCATGCTCACAGAACTAAAGGAAGTTTTCAAACGAGGAAATGTTCATCCCATATTCCTCCATTGAATGAAATTCTTCATTTCGGAATGAATGAATCAAGAACATCACTCTGTTTTTGTCTGATTTATTTGATACCTTTGCTATTCTGATGTTATGTAAACTGTATAATGATAATTTTTAAACTCGCTATACAACTATAACTATTTCTTTACACAATTTTCTATCCTCAACAGTTTTACATTCATATTTTCTGAATCTTAAAGACAACAAATATAGTGACTCTGAATAGATTTAAAAAAAAGAAATCATGTAACGGCTACAATTATCGTTTGATATGATCTCTATTTTAGAAAATACTCGTAATTTCTTTTTAATGACAAATTATCGTTTAAATATATTGTTTTTATTCTTGGGTTCACTATTATTATTTATCATTCAAGCTAGTTTCTGAAAAAAATTATAATAAAATTAATTTTGAAAGCAACTGGTAAACAAATATTCAAAATGTCCTTATTATCGCCATTCGAAGTCGAAACAGATAACCGAATGTTTTCGTAGTCTCTTTGAATCTGTGAATTCATTTCCAGCAGGAATGTAATTGACCGCATTCGATTCTAAGTTCAATGAGTGCTCGAAATTGAAAATTCATCGTTTACTCATGGTCTACGTATTGATTAAGTTAACAATTCAATAAATTAATTATTCTTCATTTCCTGATTTCCACAAATAATAGAATTTCTTCAACTTGTTTTGCTACTTCTGCGTCACAGTCGATTTCCTATTGAATCGATCTGCAGATATTTAATATCTTAACTGAAACAAAGTTTTCCATAATATTTTGTCAGTCGATTAGTGCGTAGGTGAAGTGAAAAAATGAAATTCTGTTTGATAATTAACTTATCGTTAGTCTTAGATTCAATTTTTTATGCCGATGCAATGCCACCTGATCCCATAGTAAGTTGCTTTTATTTTTTTGTTGGTTAGTAGTTTGCTGATGTTGGTTTATTATTCTGACAATATTTAATTTCTTACTCTTTATTTGATGAGAATTATGTACCTTATGGTATCACTAGAATCATACTTCCCACAAATCAATATAACTCCTTTAAAAGCAATAAAAAATCACCTACTAAGATTAATTTTTTACATATATCTGCACTTAATTTTTGCTGATTTTTGAAACGTGAATTGATCAAAGGTTCGATTTACGTATTAAACTTTAAGCTGTGTGAAACTTAATCAAAGAAATGCCTAAACTAAATATTCTAAATAGAAAATCAATTTTCTGTATTCAAAAAAATTTAAATAAAATCGGAACAATAGTAACAATGGAAATTGATCAATGACAATCTATTAAAAATATATTCCTTTGAAATTCCAAAGACCAACTATTATTGACATTCTATGTTCTTTCAGGAGAAAGATTGGCTGGATCAATGCGATCTAAAAAGATTAAAGTTACAGAATGCAATAGAAACAACAACAGAAAAGCTCACTACGAAAAAAGGTATCGCAGGTTCCTTACCGATTTTGGGTCCTATTTTCGGTACAGGAAATCGTAAGGTTAAAAAATATCCAAAAATAGATGTGGAAGCAAACTTTGAACAATTGATCAAGGAGCTGAAATCAAAACTCACTATGGATGCGTAAGTGAAATTTGCCTAATATATAGGACCTATTTCTTGTCACCCTTTGTCACAGAATATTTCACGATTTTTAATTGTTCAGGATTTCAATTTGAAAGTTGAGTGTCTTTTTGCTGGAAATTATACATTAATGATTACCTATATCATATCATCATCGCATTCACATTTTTCAGTAGATCAGTCTTTTCCATATCTTTGAGTTCATCAATTCGATTTTCGTTCTACTCATGGTTACATCAAATCAACGGTCAGTTCGATATGTCATGCCTTGTGATCCTTCATGACTACCTTTGTCACTTTGCATTACACATGTGAAACGAACACTCACTATATAAATTTTATTTCTTGGTTATTATTGTTTAATAATAAATCTCCAGAATTGTTCGAAAAAACATTTTTTCACACATCTTTTAAAATTTGTAACGTATAAAAATGAAATGTGAAAAACACTCCAAATTCTACACAATGGTTCATTCAAAATAAAAATGTTGATTACAAAAATTTTTGGACATGCTCAGAAGAATTGCTGTCATACCATGTTCTACTTTTGAATTGTATGTGCCCTAACTTTTGAAACATGTACGTTACATACGTGTTTCCATAATATTATTTTATAGCCTGGATTTTCCCCCATAAGATATTCAAAGATAAATTCTTCGATTTTAACCTTTCAAAATAGATTAGGGAAGCTGCGACAAACCTAGAGCAAATAGAAGACTCTAATTTTTTTCGATACTAGACATTTCAAAATGTTAACAGTGAAAAATGTCGAGAGTAGTGTCGCTTCATTTGAATCTCAACAGTAGGTTAATTGTAATAAGGTTATCAATTAGGTGATTATAATTATGGAAATAATCTTTGTAGGCTTTTTCTCATAGACCGAAATTTCTGAAGCATGAGATTTTTTTCAGACATGAAAGGGGGGATTCCCTAGAACTTGATTCTCCAAAAGTAAATGCTAGATTCATAGATATCACAAATTATTTGTATTCCAATGAGGAGCCAAACAAAAATAATAATACTGAATCAGACGAATGTGAAGACGACTACTACTAAACCCATCCAGAACAGACTCAGCTACCAAAAAATACCTGAATAAGCCCAAGCAATCTACATACTCGTTTCCAAATCATAATGTCGATAATTTCTGGAATAAATAATTGTTTTGGTTTATAACTTTGATTGAATAATAAATCATTGAATAAAATTTGCTTTCCTCATCAAAACAGCATATCTAATTCCATATATCTGGTGAAAGTCCAATTTTTTATGAGCTACAGAGCGTAGTTGAACAATACATGAGCATTGCTGCCTTACCAAAATATAGTGTCTTTTACAATGATTGCTGTAACTTTTCTATTTGAGAACCTTTCTAAAGTGACATTCATAAAATATGTAGGTTCTTTTAATTCAAAATTGTTCCCAAATCCCAAAATCAGTTAATCGAAAATATTTTGAATGTCAGTATGATCTTACAATCATTCATAAACACTCTGTGTATTATTAAATATATACAGAACAAATGATTTACTCGGCTTTATTCAAAGTACAAATAGTAATCAGGTTTCCTGACTTTTCGAACGGTTTTCTCAACATTTTGTAAGTGCGGTTAGACCAAACGTAGATTCACACTAGCGATGGGCAACTCGAGCTGTTCAACTCGATTAACTCGATTTGCAATCTCAACGAGACAGTTCGATTTATCTTTGCGTTTATTCGAGTCAACTCGGAAGAAACCATACGATTCGGTAAATCGTGAATCCCCGTTCGTTCCCGTTGCAACTCGAGCTGTGGCTGGCCCGAGTTGGGTTCGATCTCACGAGTTACGACTATACGTCGTAAATCGAATCAATCATTGTGTTGTTGGGACGCCGAGTTAAACCTGCCTTCACCGAACTGAACTCGAATGAACCGAGTTCAACTCGGTCGACGGCGGCAGTCGAAGTCGACGCGATGAGCCTTCACTCGGTGCGGTGAACGCATCGAGTATTTCGAGTTGGGCCCGGATGCGGCCGACTCGAGTCAACTCGACTTTCAAATCGAGTTGGCCATCGATTCAACTCGAGTAGATCGAGTTAAGATTTATACGACTCGTCCCATCACTAATTCACACCCATCAGTCAGTCACTTCCGTCCGTCAGTTCCATGAAGTGTAAGTCACCAAGAATAATGAATGTTTCCTAAAATAACGAATTTTTCAAATCTCACATGTATGCAATTCAAGTATATTGTGCAGTATCATTCTGCAATACTGAAAAAACTTCGTTTCGTCGTTGATCAATTCTTTAAATAACTCTCCTTATATTCTTTTTTTTCCATGCTGCGTGAACCCATTTCTTTTTCTTTTTATGTCATACAAAATTAATGCTATGACAGTCAGGTCGTTTTCCGAAACCGCCACACCAAAATATTGCTAAACACAGTAGAATAAAATTACTGAATACAGTCAAAATAACCTGACGGGTAGATGTGAATATAGTCTCTTTTCTGACTGAGACTAGCCGGCTGCGGTTTTGTTTGGAAACGGTGACTGATGTGTGTGAATCGACCTTAACATGACGCAGCATTTTAATCGTTAAGAGACCAAATCTATTGCGAGTAGTATGATAGGTATAATATGTGCAAAAAGTGGTCCATAATTCGAAAGCAAAAATTTTTCTGCCTTTTGACAAAAGTACTCATATTAATTTTGTGAATTGAAAACATAAAAACCGAGGTATCCAGTACAAAAAATTAAAAAAGTATTGAGGGATCACTCTGCGTACTTTTTCAAATGCTTACCATTCATGTTATTTTTCTTCAAATTTCTCAAAAACCTTCAAACCGTTATTCTACAACCAAGTGTTTGGTTTCTCCTGGATTTTATCTATAAATTTCATAATGGCGCATATTACATCTAGAATTTCATTGAAATTTACAAATGTTTTAAAAATACGTGTCTACATGTCATGTCCTTGACATCCATCCTCCTTGCATCTTGTCAATTCTTTCACCTGTCCTGCAAAAAATCGAATACTTCGAAAGATAATATGATATGGTTTTATGGATTAATCTCGTTGAACACAAAATTTCGATAAAAACTGACTGACAGGTTCTGAGATATCAAAATTTCACGAACCCAAGAAACGTTCGTAAATATATACTTGAGTATACGATTGTTCCTGTTTACAAGAAGTTAAATAATAAATCATTCAATGTACTCTTCTTTTCTCATAGAAAAAATTATATGTTTATGCTATTATAATATGTAAAATATACTGCTGAAATAATTAAAAAATTTCAGAGTTGAAAGAGGCGAATCCCCTGAACTTGAACCCGTGCAGCTCAATGTACCAAGACATCTAGATTACGATAATTTTGTCTATGATTCCTCAGAAGAATCTGACGAATTCCTGAAACAACAAGAACCACCGAAAACTAGTTTTGGAATTGACCATTATGATTACTCGTATACATACACGTGATACTGATGGAGCACTTTTATGCAACTTTTTCAAACTTTCTCATAAAAAAACTAAATTTTGTTATTCCTTTTTTTCATTTATTTTTACAATAAAGTTTTGCCCTACGGAAAGTGTGTATTCTTCTCATCATAACCTAATATCTGGGCTGACAAATACATTCTACAAAATGTTTCACTACATCAGTCTAAATTAAGACTTTTTTTAAGGAAAGTTTAAGTCTTTGAAAAATTTAATTTTATCTGTTTTCGATAGGATGAAATTCATCACAATTCGAAATATAAATGAATATAATAATATTTGGTATTTGTGTTAATAAAAACATGACTTCATCAAGAAAATTACTATACCCACCACTTTCTATAAAAAAAGAACTACCATATACACCAGATGAAGCTTTGTTTCGGCAGTTTAGAGGGATATAATTTTTCTTGTTTCTACTCTACTTTTCTAATCGCATGTTTTATTTATTTTATTGTTATAATACGTTAAATATACGGCTGAAAAATGTTTGAATAAATTCAGACTTATAAAATGCGAATCCCTTGAACAAGAATCCCATCAGATCAATTAATCAAAATTTTATATCTCTGAATCCTCTGATTCTTCGCAATATTGAAAAAATTAAAAACGACTGAAAAATCATTTTGGAAATGACCATTATGTTTACTTGTATACGTATAACATTGTTGGACCACTTATATGTAGCTTTATTCAATTTTCCTCATGAAGATAACCCTGATAATACTCAATTTTATCATAATTGTTTTTTAATCATTTTCGAAATGAAATTTTGCGCTACTATTTTACTATTTATTTTTCTCATTATAAAAAACTAATCTTTGGACTGACGAGAACTATATCTTAAGGGTGTTTCACTACATCTGGCTTAATTCAGACTCTTTAAGGAAAGTTAAGCTATTTAAAAAATTGAATTTTATCGGTATTCCCTGGAAAAAGATTTTTCATCATCCGAAAACGTAAATTCTTCTAATATTTGCTACTTTTTATTTTATTTGAAAATAATAATGAAACCATGACTTCACCTGGTTGGTTACTCACCACTTTCTACCAAAAAAAAAAATGACCAAACACACCAGATGAATTTATGTTTGGACAGTTTAACGTGACATCTTCATAGCAAAAGATTTTTTTCAGAAATGAAAGAGGGAATTCCCCAGAGTTAGAGTCTCCAAATCTGAAAGATAGGCTCATAGATCTCGAATATTATATGTATTCCAATGAGGGTCCAATCAAACAGTTTAATTCCAATGAGAAGCCAAATATACCAAATAAAGCCAAAGAGTCAGAAAATGATAGTTCCGGTGACGACGAAAAAGAAATATTGATTGAATTAATAGAGTATTAAGCTCAAGCAGAGCACAGCTCAATCAAGTTTCATAAAGACTCTCAAACAACGTTCCTACCTACAACTCCTCGTAGATTAGAATTGTTAGAATTCATTATTGTTCTTGTTTATGAAATTAATTGAAAATAAATCATTCAATATACTTTGCTTTTCTCATCGAAACCATTATTTATTTTTGTTATTATTATATCTAGAATATACGGCTGAAATATAAAACAAAATTTCAGACTTGAAGATAGCGAATCCACTGAACTTGATCCCGTGCAGATCAATGATACAAAATTTCTTAATTCTGCTTATGATTTCAATGATTCTTCAAAACACTAAGAAAATTAAAAACCACTGAAAACACATTTTAGAAATGACATTATGTGTCCCAAGTTATCGAATATAATATATAGCAATATATAGCTCATTTGACAAAATAATGAAAAAATTGCTTTGTATAACATCAAAGTACCTTCCCAACGATGTATAAAAAAGGTTCGTACATTTGAAAGCCCTGTGGCTGTCATTTTTAAATGGCACCCCCTGTATATTGTCAGTGGAAATTACATATCATTCCATTTGGAATGACTTCATCAGGGAAGTTACCATACCCAAGATTTACCAATCTCACCAGATGAAGTCATGTTAGGGTAAATTAGCGAAAAGTGTTTCACGTACTTCGATAAGTGGAAAATTTTCTGTTTCATGAAATGAGAATTTTTCAAATTTCACAACAATTCTTGAAAAAAAATTAAAACTTCTTCGAGAGCTTTTCTCATTCGTTTTTTTGCCTATCTCACAATTATTAAAAAAAAGATTTCGAGCAATTATTTTAATATTAGTATTCCAAAATAAGGAAATACTCTTCATAGGCGGCTCTTTAAGAGATACGAGTAGTTGGATAAGAAAGAAGATTCGAATGCTTCGAAATCTATTGGACGAAATGATAAAATTACTGAGAAATTTGCTGTCATCAACCATCAACCAGTTGATGTTTATGAAGGTTATTGAATTCATATTTTGGAATATGCATGATATATTCATCGATTATCTGAACAAAAGTAGAACTAACAGAAGTGAATATTACAAAACGCTCTTGAAACAAATGGGTGCAGAAATTAAGAAAAAACGTCCTCAAATGCAAAAGAAAACATTATTTTCACCAAATCAGTACTCATTGCGACAAATCGATGAAAACCATAATCAAATTGAACAAGATTCGCATCCAACTGCTTGACCAACCAGCTTATTCTCCAGTGACTACTGGTTTGTTGATAACAGGTGTCACAAACTTTCGATCGACTAATAAACTCGTTGACTTTGGTGAAATCTATACTGGGATCAAAAATAAACACAAAATTAGTTGATTCGTACAATTGTAAAATTATGTTATCAACACGAAACGAAAAAATTCTTGGAATTCGTGTGAAAATGAAATATTTCGAGTTCACAGTAGACAATATGCAATCCACGCCCTTCTCAACAAACTCACTAGTTTTCAACGCTGATGCGACGTTAGAGCTATTAATCTGCTCATAAAATTACAACATTTTCGTCTAAATAGGATTAGACGCATATCAGTATTCCACCTTTGATTGCATGATGTTGATGTAACCAATAGCACTCGGAAGAAGTATGATTTCAATATTTTCTCATAATTTATCGTGGGTAAGGTACTCATGCAATGGTGAATATTTATCAACACGATTGCTCATGTATAAGCTTTCAATATTGCCAGTTACTCGAATCTCAATCCATCAAAATCCCTCTCAATGTTAAATCATACCATGTTTCTCATTATGATTTATTACATAATTTTTTACTTTTTCAATTCAATTCCGTTAGGTTCCACCATCGACATTTATGAGGTGAGTGAATTACTCATTAATAACATTTAAGATTTGATTCCCTAGGAAAATTATGATAAATATTTTCTGTTATCTTTATCATTATAACAAGACAATGCGATAATTAAACTTTTAGCAAAAGGGATGGATGATAACCTGTGGAGATTATGATGTCAAAAAATTTTTGGCTCATGCTGCAACATCAACTGAAAAACCCACCACAACTAAAAAAACGTTCCAAGACAAGAATCCTGAGAAACATTATCCGAAAATCAAAATGTTTCCTACAGTCGAAAATCTGCTGAAAGAAGTGAAACAGAAAGTAGATATTGATAAGTAAGATACAGATTTCATTCATTCATAGCGACAACACATGCGTTACATCATTTGCTTGCATATTGGTGAAAAAATATATTCTAAAGCGGTCTATAGACGTATAATAATATTGTACAAAAAGATTGCACAAAAACTCGAGGTGGCCCATAGACGTACAATAATATTGGACAATATTGGGAGTTGTGCAATAATATTGGACGTGTATGTGCCACATTACACAATATCTCCTATAGTTGATGCAAAATTTTTTTGTATTGCACAATAAATATTTAATATTTTTGATTTCGTACAATATATTGCGCCATTTTTCAATACCAGAACTACGCAGGTTCAATATTATTGCACAACTCCGAACAATGTAAAATATTATTGTACGTCTAGAGGCCGCTTAATGCAAAATTTCATGCTGATCACCTCACAATATCCAGAGAAAATTCAAGAAAATTACATCTTGGTGTGATCATATTCGTTCAGAAGGAGATTTTGCGTGTGGATAATAAACAACAAAATATCGTGTTGACCGATAGGTATAGAGAATACCAAACAAAAAAATCTAAAAGTGAAATGTCAGGACCATCGTATATATCATAATAAATCATTATAAATTAATCTAATATAATATAATTTCATATCATACAGCAATTCTATGGTCTCCAAAAACTCCTTTTTTTAATTTGGGTCTATGTATAGGTCTTATATAAACCTACTGGTGAGAAATTTCGATTTAATCTTCCTTATTTTTCAGCGCTCGGAGAAATCTGAAAATATAATGCTTGCTGAAGGTTTGGAACCCCATGCTATCCGTCATTTATGCTTTTTTTTCAAATAAATTATATGAATATTGTAGTTATAAATTGTTTTCGCAAATATGTTTTTCGATTATCTGCATCTTTCTATGATAAAATTGCAATGCATTGAATTCTGACGGAATTCAGGAAATATTTCTATGGAAGCAAGAAATAATAAGTAATTAGTCTAGATAAGATTTTTCTGATTGTTCTTTTTCATGATTAACCTAAACTCCAGTTAATTGTTTTGAGCAATTCATTCGATAAAATTACAGTTAACCGTTCACACTGATATATTCATATTTTCACAAACAACACCTAAATGAAAATTATGAGGTGCTGGGAATTTCTCATTTTGATTATGATACTTTCAAGTTTTACTCTGTTTTATGTAATGGGTCAAGATGTCCCAGATAAATCAAAGGTAAGTCTCTTTTTGATGAGGAATTGTATTAATCTAGAAATAGTCATCATAACACATCCGGTTTATAATGATCATCTGAGTTGAAAGGTAAGTTTCGAATTTATTATTTCATCGTATTATACAGGGTGAGTCAGAAATGTGTACCGAGCTTTCTGTGGATGATATTGTACATTGAAAAAAAAAGTTTAGCTTGATGAATAAACTTATGGCCCAAAATGCATATTAACGGAGACATATCCATTCAAAGTTGATAAAATTGAAAAAATTTCCCCGCAAAACTTCTAAACGGTGAATGTCACCAGATTGATTTTTTTTTTGTTATACTTCTTCATTTCTGAAATAATTCTTATAAAGGGTGTTTTTAGAGTATTTTTTTGGGACAACTTCTTTCGTTCTATTCGTCTTGGTAAAAAAATAGAAGCATTCGATGGAGCGAAGAAAATTACATGAAAAAAGTACTCTTATCCAAATACAAAAAATTGAACCTTTTTCAAGATATTTGAGTTTTGTAGGCACATGTCAGCAGATTCATTCATCGCGAGATTCATTGTTAACAATAAAAATTGTTCCAAAAAAATCATGACTCACCCTTTAAAAACACCTTTTATAACAATATCAGAAATGAAGAAGTATAATGAAAAAATGTATCTTAAGAATATACATTTATGCACGAAATTTTAATCTGGTGACATTCACCGTTTAGAAGTTATGCGGAGAATTTTTTTTAAATTTTATCAACTTAAACGGATATCCATAATATGTCATAATGAATACCTCTCCAAACATATTTGAGAAACTTCACAGGTCAAGGAGAGACTGAATGAATTGGTGCTTATGTTCATTCACAGAGAAATAAATATTGAAATCAAGAAGGTACAGGGGGTACGAGTACAGGGGGTTAAGTTCAGCTAGGAAAAATTAGATTTAGCAATTAATGCCAAAATTTCGGCAGATATTCGTAAAAAATTTTAAGGACTCCTGCATGGTAGGAAGTTTTGTGATGGAAACAATTTTTTTTTGTCATTCCACTGCTCTTCTTGAAAATTTTTTCTCAAAAATCCCTCCATTTTTTTCTCAATTGAGCAAAGTAATTGAGTGAAAAGTAAATATTCAAAATGATTATTGATTCAATTCATCCATAAAAAAAAGGAAAAAGTTTACTACAAAAATGAAGAATGCAGTTAGAGAAATTGTTCAATTCAATTCACGACACTGGACCCTCGATATATCATCTTTCAATTAATGATTGTATTGCATTTGATACTTCGTTCTGATTTTGCCGAATGTCATCACAAATTTGGTGCAATCTCGAATATTGGCGAAGCCAGCTTTCAAGAATAGGGGGGCCAAGAAGGGACCGGAATTTCTTTGATAGATTTTACGCTTCTCAAACTGAACTACTCTGATAGTGGTTATTATTTATTCCTTACAGTTTCAAATGTTTAGTTATTTATTTTTTTTTATATCAGCAGCAAGGAGTAGATGTCGCAGGCAATGTAAAGAGTACCGCTAAAAATGTTGCATCTACTGTAGTTGGTGGTGTACAAAGGGGCTTCAGTGGGTTGATGAAAATATTAAGGAGGAATAAGGTATTTTGATAATAGAGTTTATTTTGTAGAATAAACAAATTACATTACTGAGGTATAATTTTGATAGTCATTATATTCAAACTGAAATATTCAGTGGAAATAAAAGGTTTCTGAAATTTATCAATTAATATAAAATAGATTTTGAATTTCTATAAATTATTTTTTTCTGGTTGGAAAAACTTGTATCATTCATTGAAGATTCCAGTTTTCCTGAAATGTTCATGTTATTCATCAGATTATAAACAATGATTTCATCAATGATGACATCATATGGAAAAAAATAAAATAAATATCCGCCTTACAGATATTTTCTGAAATTAAATGAAATAACAAAAATCTTAATACTGAAACTAGGATGTCATCATAGCAATAACTGATATCAATTTCATAATTATTTTTTGCGAAGCTCGCTAGGCAACTCAAACCATAAGTTTCAAAAGCTTTCAGATAATGAAATTCCCAATATTTTGTCAATATTTAAGTAAATCATAACACTGAGAATTTTGGACCTTGACTGATTCGTTAAAAATTTTTAAATGATATTAATATTCCAAAATAATGTTTTAGATGTTATAAGTATTGGATATTTTCTCATAAATATAGAAAATAAGAAGCATATAACAAATTGTTAAGTGGAGGTTTTCATTATGCATTTCATTTTAACAACATTATTTCAATAATTTTGTCGAAATATTTATATGATGTGATAATTTTTCCAGAGTAACTAAGATGAAGAAGAATTATATATTGAAGAAGATATGTGCTTATGGAAACATGGAAATCAGCAATTAAAAATATGAATGAATAATATGTATTATGAATTGTAAACAATTAATTTCAATTATATTCAATATTTATGGAGAAATAATAAATTTAATCAAATCAACTCTTAAATCTCTACTTTTTAAAATATATTAAAAAATCATTATATGCCTTATTTGTGGGTGGGTGGTTTACAATAAATTTGTTAATGATCATTTCCACTATTATGTATTCTAATCAAGTTGTAATCTACGAAGTTTTGAACGAGTATCCATTCTCTATACATCTGCTCAACGAGCTTTGTTAACCTGTTGCCCATGCATGAACTATTGGTACCCAATTAGCAAGGCTGTGACCAACTCTTCCAGCTCGCTTGATCTGAAATTTGAATCGTGTTTTCAATAATAACACAATTACCTATAAAAACGTATGGAAAACCTCGTTTGGAGAAAGTAGGTAACATTTCCGAAATATATGCATTCATTGAAGAAAAATGTTTCATTTTTATGTTCCTTAAAATATTAAGTTTCATATACTTATATTCAACACTTATAGAAAACAATCGGTATCAGAAAAAAGTTCCATCAAATTTGTGATTCAAATTCTAATCAGATATGATAATATTCAGAGTATCCTGACCAAAGCTGTCAAAAATGCATATTTCATGAATTTGAGGCCGAAATTCTGCACAAAGCTTGAAATGATTATTCTGGATATATGCACAAAATTTCGACATGGTCGAATTTGTTATTACCGAAATATTCAATAATGAGTATTTCATTTGCAAAATTTATCTTGATAATTTCAAGTCTTTTCAGGTCTTTTCTTTCGGAAGTTATTGCCGGACAGAATCTAATTTGAGAGTGCATTCGTCATAAATCATTGTAACAAAATGATAATGCGGTCAGTTTGGAGAGCGCACAAGAAGACTTTTACATAGATACTTAAATTGAATAATATTCTAATATAAGTTCAATTTTAATATTTGTTTCGATATATAATAAATGAATAAGCTTTATTTAGCACTATATATGTACTTTTCATAACTAACATTGGATAGAGGATATTAAGGAACTTACATTTCGCCAAGTATTCTTCCTTGGATTTGCCTCAGCTGTTGCATCACAATACAAGCAAACGCTCAGAAAGAGAACGAAGAAAAGCGCAAACTGTAAGCGACTCATTTTTCAAGAGCTTTTTCGCCTAATTTAGTGGGACTGTCTTTTATATATTTTTTAGAGATAAATATTTCCTCTTCTTTCATTTCGTAACATCAACAATCAGTTGAGGTAACTATCAAGCGAGTAGCTATGATGAAATCTAGTGAATTTGTTATTATCTTACGAGTGAAATATGATAGATAAGAATAATTTTGTGTTTATTGTAACATATTCTTCTTCAATTGTCTATTCAATATTTTCATCTCAAAATGTATTTTTTCATTTTCAGTATACATATATTTTTCAATAAAGTGTTATTTAGGTATAGAATATTTTCATAGTTGATGTTTCAAGTACATAGAATCAAAATCTTAAATTTAAATGAAATATTTTGTGATCATAATAATAGTATAGACATCAAATAAATAGAAGAAAGAATATTGTTATCCAAGGAGAGAATTTTCACTATACCTGAACCTAGTTGCTTCAGAAATATATTTTCCATTGTACTAAATATACTTATTTGAGCACTCATTCTCCGAATACATCTTTTCGTCACTGTGTCTGGATTTTTTGAATCTTAATCCGGGAATGGACTCAAATGACTGACTGATGACGAATCCATTTTGTTTGGCCATTTGGCCATCCGGCCGTACACAAGATAAATTTCGAACAGAAAGACCTATAAACTTGAGGTCTGAATCTAATTGGTGTAGTAAAAAAAATCCATTATTTTTCCATTAGATTGCTTTAATTATCTGAATCTCACGTTGTATGAATCCGATGGATCCACTAGATTTCGTACCACAAAAACTTTTGTGACAGTTTTGTGATCAGTTGACTCAGTTTAGTTTGAGCACGCGTCAAAGATGGACACTAGCAAAGAGAAAATAAACTATATTTCACAGTTTTTCTTCGATTAAGGCGAAAATGCAAGGGAGCATAATCAACATGCGTTAACGATCGCTCAAAAGCTCCTGACCCACATTAATGTTTACCTAATTTTTCACTTTACTTTATTAAATTCATTCTTTACCTTTTAGTGGCACTTATCAAATAATCTCAATATTATTTCAAAATTATTTATACAGGTACCCATTGAAGTTCTCTTCAAACTTGCCCTTTTTGATGCTGTATGTATATTGTATATCACATGTACGAGCAAATGATCTAGTTCCCAAACATTATAGGTACATTATTACTATGTCTATCGCCCATTACTAGATATATTAAACGAATAACAAAATATTCTGAACCTCTTTCCTATTCGATTGATAAAAAAATGTGTAGCAAATATCAAAAATATTTCCTCAATTCATTGAAATTTCCTTCGATTATTAGATATTTTTTTACGATCGAGCAAATTGAGGAAAAGTCAAGTTGTTAGGTGAGATCTGCTAGATGTTATCACACCTGTAAAGGAAATATATAAATACATTTTATGCTTTATCATTACTTTGATTCCATTTTTTCAAACTGTTTTCAGGAAATTTTGCAGTACAATCTCTTATAAAAACGAGATATACAGGTTAGGATTCAGTATTTTCAGAGAAAAGCTGAAACAAAGCACATCATGAAGGTCGTAATTGTTCTTCTCACTTGCCTTGTAGCATCAGCCTACTCAAGACAAATTGTCATCAAATATGTGAGTACAAAATTAAAATTTATATCAATGATAGTTGAAATTGAATTTTATCAAAAACAATTCTTCCACTTACGGTTAAAACAGGTATTTTATTGCAATGAAATTATTCACCAGATAATAATAATTAAGAATGAGTTCCAAAAATATTTCAAGCTCTAAAAAGTAAAAATACTCCCTTTACATTAACAACATTTTGTCAGCCTGAATGTTGAATCAATTTCTGAAATACTTTAGAATAGAAGTCTCTCACAAAGATACATATTAAAAAGAATCATCAAGAGAGCTTCTTAATGGTTTGATTTTCAATATAGGTTTCATAATATCCGGAAATATAAAGTACAGACATTTTCCAGATAAATTACCTTTATATTTATAGCAAGTAATAAAAACGCATCGAATACTTACTTTGAAGATGATTAACGAAGAAGTAGTATATTATTCAATCATTTTAATTTTTTTAATTTCAAATTTCTGATGATTCTATTCTTCTACCTTTTAATGATTCTTTGACATAAGAAAAATTTGAAAATTTTATAGATACATTTCAAAGAAAATAGAATTCAGTGTTTATGTGTTTTCATTGGAAACAATAAAGAATTGAATGTTGCCAAATTTTTGTTTTGTTTTTCAGGTACAACAGCCAGAGTCAGATGGTGGTGCATCCACAGTGGATGTACAAAAACCTAAAGAGCGAGGTATCTTATCCGATGCCTTCCACGAAGTAGGAAACTTTGTTGCAGACACTGCTGATACTGCAGGAAGAATTGCACAGGGTATTGTTGAAGTGCCAGCTACTTTGGTGGGCAAAACTATTGAAGAAGCTGGAAAAGGTGCTGCTAAAGCTCTGCGTGAAACTGGCAAAGCAGCTGAAAAAGCTGTTGAACATGTGGAACATGGAATTGACAATATATTTGGAGGATGGGATAAATAAACACTCTAGCATAACTTTTGATGATCTTTTTAATTTTTCTTTTAATAAAATAATTGAGTAATTTCCACATATGTTTTATTCTGGGCGATACTGAGACTTCATCAGGCTACATTTCATAAAATTATCTCGTCTTTTATTAATATCCTAGGGATATTACTACTGATATAAAATTTGACATAGATGTCAAAATATTCATGTGAAAATTCAAGCGAAACTGGAGTTTTCAAAAGAAAATTTCAATATTGGTCATCCGAACGATTGAGAAATTTATGTTGGTTATGAAATTTTGGCAGTAATTATGGAAATAACTGATAAACGACATAATAAAAACCACTATACGCACAAACAAAAAAATTATCGCGGTGGAAAGTTATTGTGCAATATTTACTCAAACAACAAAATTCATTCGGAAAATGGTACTTTCTGATTGGTCCATTTCCCAATGAGGAAAATAATCACAGAGACTGACCGCATTCCAACAACTGTGCCACAATTGCGGTTGTGCAGTGGTGTAAGTGTCAGTACTTTAACCACGTTCAACTGTTTTACGATGTATTTATAAACTTGTTGATCCATACAGATTTTCATCATAAATGAATTAATTGATCTACTATACGGCTTCTTCCCATTTTTAATTCTTTCATTTGATAATTATCCAATCATTAGATATTTTTCTTAATTAGAAATTTCCTCTACCAGGCCACCTACCTAAGATGTAAGGTATATTTTTCAGATGTTTGAGCTATTATTTGAAATATTTAAGTTGCTCTCAAAGGAAATACCTGAGAACTTGAAATTAACACAATATGTTCTGATCTCGAACGCTAACAGAATAATTGAAAAGTCCCCGGTCTACCATAGTAAAACACATTTTTTTGGCAAAATTCGATTTTATTATTCAACATAGTTGCCTTCGAGGGCGATACAGCGATTATAGTGATCTTACAACTTTTCGATACCATTTTTGTAGTACGATTTGACTTTCGCTTCAAAATAGGCCTCAGTTTCGGCGATTACTTCTTCATTGGCGCTTAATTCCTTTCCACCGAGAATTTTTTTGAGGTTTGAGAACAGAAAAAATTGGCTGGGGGCCAGATCTGATGAATACGGTGGATACAGAAGCAATTCGAAGCCCAATTCATGCAATTTTGCCATTGTTTCCATTAATTTGTGATACGGCGATTGTTTTGATGAAGCAACTTGATCAAACAACTTTTTTTTCTTCAACTAATAAGGCCGTTTTTTAACAATTTCTTTTTTTAAACGATCCTATAACGCTTTACGCTATAATAATCGCTATTGATGGTCTGGCCCTTTTGGAGGTAATCAATGAATATTATACCTTGTGCATACCAGAATACTCATGCCACAACATTGCCAGCTGACTGTTGTGTTTTTTCATCGCTTTGTATTCGGTTCATCGTGTGCATTCCACTCAGCTTACTGTCGACTGGACTCCGGAGTGAAATGATGGAGCCATGTTTCATCCATTGTCACATTTCGACGCAAAAATTCAGGTTTATTGCACTTAAACAGCTTCAAACACTGCTCAAAATCATTAACACGTTGTTGTTTTTGATCAATTGTGAGTTCGCGCGGCACCCATTTTGCACACAGCTTTCTCATGTACAAATATTCGTGAATGATATGGTGTACACATTCAGATGATAACTTCACAATGTCTGCTAGCTCGATCAACTTCACTTTACGGTCATTCAAAATTATTTTGTGAATTTTTTTATTTTTTCGTCGGTGACAGGCTCTTTTGCGAGTCACTGCGTTCATCGTCTTCGGTGCTCATTTCACCACGTTTAAACTTAGCATACCAATCAATGATGGTTGATTTTCCTGGTGCAGACCTCAGAAACTATTCATCAAGCCAAGATTTTGCTTCAACTGTTTATTTTTCCTTCAACAAGCAATATTTTATCAGCACACGAAATTCTTTTTTTTCATCTTTTTTCAAATAACAAAAGTAGCTACACTCACAACGGAATATATCACAAACTAATGGTCAAATTGCTAAATTTGGACACGTATCGTTTGAAGGAACTAAAAATCATATGGATTGTGTGCCTTTTACGTTTTTGAATTGTGTTATGAAGGAATATTGAACCATTGTTGAAAATTGTATGCATTTGTTTATTCGATTATTGCATTCGTGAATTCCTAAGAAGTTTTAATTTTCTGTTGAATCATGATTATTGAAATGAAATTTTGGCGAATCTTTTTCAGCCAAATATTGTGGGTGCGCCCTCTCTTTGGGGATTACAGTGTTTCGACCCGAGAACGCTGGTTGACTTTTCAGTTGACAATCCAGCCTTAGACATTAGACAATCTCTCACACCATCGTAGAGAGGTGACTCTGCTGCAACGCGGCAACCCCCATAAACCCGCAGGAGCCGTAGAAGAGTGTGGCGCAACCGAGAGCGCGACGCCCATGACGCCACCTCTCGGTCAGATAGAGTCACTAGACAATGTTCACTACATCGTTACCCACCCAGTTATCGTAATAACATCCAAAAATTGTATTGGGTTCAAAACAATAAAAATATCTAAATATACACCAATTATTTTATTAAAATCAACATCGAAACACATTATACTAAAATTCCTGCCTATTTGTCCCAACTGCCAAAAATATTGTCAATTCCACGTTCTACATGTTCAACAGCTCTTGCAGCTGCTCTGGCAGTCTCTCGGAGAGCTTCAGCAGCACCTTTTCCAGCTTCTTCGACGGTTTTGGACACCAATGTAGCTGGCACTTCAACAACGCCCTGTGCAATTCTTCCTGCAGTATCAGCAGTATTAGCAGCTAAGTCTCCTACGCCGGAAACAGCCTCTGATATGAAGCTTTTCTCTTTTGGTGGTTGTACCTCCACTGGGGAGACTCCGTCTTCTGGCACCTAGAATCAAACGAAATTTCATTTGTAAACATTCATTACCTTTCATTCTGAATCGATTGAATAAGCCAAACCCTTTTTTCAACGGATTCCATTAAATATCGCATTCATATTATAAATTATTTGTATTCAAGAAAAAAAGATTCTGCTTGTTGCGCGCAAAACACAATAAGATTATACTGAACGGTTAAAAATCATGTTCAGACCATGCTGAATGATTTCGCACAGTAGTAGTATGATATTGACAACAAAAGAAAGAAAGGAGAAAATATTTAATATCAATAAAGGCATATCTGAAATGAATCAATTCGACTTAACGTTTCAGTCTATATTTTGTGAAAGTTCAATGGCTATCTACAATCCAATTTTCCTATATGAAAAATTGTTAGAAAATCTTGAATTGAAGTATTTGAAATTTTGAAACTGATTGAGATTCTGATTTCTTTCAATTCCCAAATAATTATTGTCAATTTCATTTTTATATTCGAAACAACTCATTATTATCTCCTGGGAAGCAATTATAAAATCCGAAACATATTATGTTGAAATATATTTTGGAAGAAGGAGATATTTAGTGTAAAAGATATTTTACATTATTGTTTGAACAATTTTTACAGAAATTCATACTCAGAATATGTATTATATCTGTGAATGTAAATATTTTTAAGGTTACTGATGATGTTAATAATTAGCTGCAAAGGTATTATTTAGATAAATAATAATACACTGCTGATTTCCACAAAATTTTTTTTTTTTTTTTTTTATATATAAATGTTTTTTCGGTACTTACATATTTGATAACTATTTGTCTTGAGTAGGCAGATGCTACAAGGCAAGCAAAAAGAACAACGAAGACCTTCATGATGATTGTGTTTCAGCTTTTCTCTGAATACTGAACCTCTACCTGAATATGTTGTTTTTATAATAAATTGGGCTGGAAACTTTCCTGAAAAATTATCAATAATTACCGAATAAAGGTATTGATAATGTTAAGATTTATGTCAATGTTTCCTCTATGATAAGATCATATCCAAAATATTTCGGTAGATTAATCCATTCAAATTTACAAATCGGTTCACTTAGTTTAATTGATTAAATTCAAAGGTATAACTAGACATTAACCATTTTGATACCCAAAGTTACGTATGTTTTTGGATATACGTAAAAAAAATAATTAATTATTCTGAGTTGAATTCGTTGTTATAAACTCTAATTGAATTACAGACGTGAAATCACAAATTTTCCGAAGTTATTAGTAAAAAAAAATGTTTTTTCAGAGAATTTTCTTAGACCTCTGTTAGATCTCTCAATCAATCCATCCCGTATATTTCTTCTCCCATTGTGATTGGAAAAATTTCCCTAAACACGTCGAATAATTTTGCTTGGGGGCGCTTTGAACCCTCAAAATTGAATAGGGAAGAGGGGTTCAGTGATAATTCGTTTGAAAGGTCTTGGAAGCATCTTCACTACGATGTTGAGTAATTTTGATTAACCATTTTCCCAAAAATCACCTTAAATATTTTGTTTTTTTCTTTAATGAGCAATCCCATTTTTATAAAGCCCTTTTTGCAAACTCAAAAAAAATTGAATTGAAATTTTTTTCCCAAGAAATAAAAAAAATTTTTCAAACTATAAATAAAAAAATCGAAACATTTCCTTATTTTGCCTTCATTTCTTGTTCTTAGAAAGTGTTTATCTGGTTTCTTCGATTATTTCATGTATTATAAATCAATCTGTTCTTAACTGATTGTTTTAAAATTTAAAAAATAATTACCAACTCACAGAACCACGAAATTACAACAATCAGCCATGTATGCTGGAATCAAACTTTTCAATCACCTACCAGAGCGAATTAAGCATCTTGAATATTTAAGTTTTGAAAAAAATTATCAAGGATTTATTACTAAAGCAGTGTTTCTATAGCAAAGAAGAATATTTTTGTTTCAGGTTGATTTGAATATTTATTTTGATTTCTTTTCCTGTTTACTTAATTTCTGACCTGTCCTATATAAATGTAAATTTGTTTCATGGGATGCAATAAATGATTATGATTATGATTGCACATTGCTAGAACGTGTTGAGCACCAGTTCGCAAATACCTCAATTTGCAATACCCTGGTAGTTGGATTGGAAAAATAAGTTCTATGGAGTTGCCAGCCCGATCTCCTGACCTGAACCCTCTGGACTTCTTCTTGTGGGGACATCTTAAGTCCAATATTTTTTTGACTCAGTCTGAAAATTTGGATGAACTCCACCAACGAATTGTATATGAGTTTCGTCCATTAACTACAATTATGCTGAACCATGTTAGAAAATGTTTTCAATCAATATTATATTATTTTATGGAAGTCAATTAAGAACAATTTGAACATTTGATTTAAAAACACAGATTTAATTTTGTTGATTGTTAGCAAGATAAAATAATTCAATTTTTTCCAAAATTGTTTCTATGGCAAAAAAAAATAAATTATTACACCAATGGATCTTCTAAAAGAAAGTGCCTGTAAGATTTTTCAATTATGTTAAGAACACCAATTATAAAGAAGTTATGAGAATTTTTCATTTCACGCCATTGTCCAATTTTCTTTTTTAGCTTGAAAACAGTTGAATATATGAGGTTGCAGTTTTCATTTCATATTTATATTTAAAATCGAGCTTGAAAATGTGCCTTTAATTTTTTTCTAGCTCAAATGGATTCTGAGATCACCTCAACGAATTTAGGACACCCGATACATCTGAATATATTTTGAAATAAAAAATTTAAGAATTCAAATTGAAAATGATTTTGAAGGATATTGTAGAGCATAAAATCATTTTATTTCATAAAATTACAATAAAAAACGGAAAAATGAGGACATTGTCATCTATCTCCTTTTTTGTATCGTATCTGCAGAGGAAATATCTACATCCCTTGTTCTATCATAATCAGAGTTTTCCGCAGTTAATCTTAGAGGAAAATGAAGAATGCGTTCTATTATAAAATGAGATGAGCTCCATTGATGCTCTAGTGTTCAGCAAAGTGCACAATCATAAGTCACCATGAAAGTCTTCATCGTTCTTATTGCTTGCCTTGTTGCATCTGCATACTCAAGGCAAGTGATTGTAAGATATGTAAGTTTAAGTAGTTAAATACCTAACTTTAGAAAATGTTATTCTTTATGATGAAATTCAAAAAATATCAATTCTTGGAAATTTTTGGAAAATATAATATAATTGACTGGAGTAAAAAATGGCTTATAATCAATAACACTCGAAAAGCATTAAAAAACTACTTTAGCATTGGGATAATCAATAGTTTCGATAATTGTCATTATTTATATATTGTTTTTATGGTCTCTGGGATTACTAAGACCAACTTCCTAATGGAAAATTTGCATTGTTCAAATTTTCCACAATGAAATTTTAAATAAACTTTAATATTGATTTTTTTCGCAGGTCGATCCTGAAGCAATCAGAGTAAGTATTCATTGGATGTATTGGGCAGCATTTTTCAATTTATATTTTGGTTGGAAGGACTCCTTCGTATCATTCCAAGGTCATTAAAAAACTAGAATAATCATATCTCAAAAACATTGTTTGATATCTTCTATATTCTTACATTTTTAATAGAAACAAAGACCACCTTCGGAATGATACTTTGAACTTATTGCAGTGAAATTCTGAAAAAAGCATTAAAATTTATTTCTTTACAGATCCATCCTGAAGTGATCAGAGTAAGTATCCAGTGGACGAATTGTATATTAATTCATAAATCATTTTTGTTGAGAGTAATCTAAAACTTCACTGTATTAGAAATATTTTCTTTCATTCATAATAAGAAAAAATATTCTATCAATGGGTATGGCACTCTGCTTCCTCGTCCTTCGTTTATAAAATCAACCCTATACATTAGTGTATTTCGGTCTTGTCTTCCCAAAATTTTAATTTAACACAGTTTGTAGGCGGAAATTTTGATGTCGGAGACCAAAAATTTTATGCAAATATACAATACAATATACAAAGTAAACATTTATGTTAATAAGTATACATTTAGTAAATGTCGTTAATTTTCAGATTCAACGACCACTGATAGATCCCGTACCGGTAAGTTCTTCCTCATTTTTTAATTCTATATAATAATAGAAGCTGCACAGATGCAAAAAAAAGGAAATATTTTCTGTTAATTTCTTAAATTAAAAAATTTACAATACATAACAGCATCAATTGAATTATAGTAGTTTCTCTAATTTTGATCAAATATAGAAGAATATCCGAACATATAATATTAGAAGCACTTTTCGCTTATTATATTTGCATTAATATAGTAAATTTTCAGCCAAAAAGGAGCTTCTTAGGCGAAGCTTTCAACCAAGTGGGAGAATTAGCAGCCGATACTGTTGATACTGCAGGAAGAATTGCACAGGGTATTGTCGAAGTGCCAGCTACATTGGTATCCAAAACCGTTGAAGAAGCTGGAAAAGGTGCTGCCAAAGCTCTCAGAGAAACTGGCAATGTAGCTGCAAGAGCTGTAGAACATGTTGAACATGGAATTGACAATATGTTCAGCGGATGGGACTAATAAGCCGAAATTTTAATATTTCTTTATTTGATTATTTTAATCGATCCATACTAATATATGTTTATACCTGAAGCTTAACAGAAATAAACGATATTATTAATATTGAGATCTATCAAATCATTTCTAGCGAGAAGAGAAAATGAAAATATATGCTATATAATCCATGCTGATATAATTAATTTTTTTGTTTAACTTTGACATGAAGTTTTGCACACGAATAGTGTTCCATTACAGCTCGAGAACTTTTTGAATTTCTTTTCCAAAAATCACCATGGGAGAAAAGGAGAGTGAATCATTTAGAAATATTCTAATATACTATGCAAGAATTCGGGTACCTACTCAACTCCATCTGTATCCTAAAAGCTGCCAGCATTTCTTAGTTTGCAAAGGACTCGAGAAGTAAAAAGTCGAAGAAAGAATCTGTCAGTTATTATTATGTAACTCATTGTTGAGGATATTGAGTTCAAATTTTTCTTCCATATGTCACGAATGAATTATGAAAATAAGTAAATTTCTGTTGAAGTCATTTTTGTTTTGTTGTTCGTTCCAACCTATTCCATTGATAATATATGGATTTTTTCAAGTCGATATCGGACTCAGTTTGTATTCTACAAAAGTTGATTGAAATACACTCTTTCACGATGAAGTGATATTCAAAAATAAAAAGTTACCGAAAATGGCACAAATATAAACTTTATTTATTCATTAATCCTTCCAGACATGCCAGAAATTCATATAATAGGGATTATCAACAAAAGAAAAAAAAGGAATTACTAAATAAATTTTCGACCTATTTCATGTTGGGAATAAAATTCCCCATAATTCATAATAATAAGTTCAAAACATTAAAAACTATTCTTTTGTCAAAAAAAATTCATATAGATTAGAAATAGAAAATCAGTTGAAAGAAATGTTTTTTACATAGAATTTGGTACGAAATCAGTTGTTTGATATTTATGATTTTTTAGCGCTGATTCCCCGAACAAATCGCTCTATATAATTTCGTCTCAATGTCTGTAATTTTGAGCTGATGAGGTTCAACTCATTTATGACAAATTAGTGGTGAAATCCAAATCTATCCATCCATACACGATAACTCTCGCATGGAAATCCTAGCCACTAGAGGTAAAGTATGTTGATGGAAATAATCCCAATATAGCCGTTAAAAATGTTCGCTTTTTTTTAACATAGTTTATTGCTTCGATTACAAAGATCATAAGCACTATGAAACAATTACTAAAAACAACAATTATAGCACAAATATTTTCAAATTTATATAAAGGAAATGATGAAATTCCACATTCATACAGGATGTTCCTAAATTAGAGGTACAAATGAAAATGACAGATTCCTCGGGTCATTTTAAGAAAAAAGTGCTATAAACATTCATTTTTAGAGATACAGCGTGTTAAAATTTAATATTTCTCTCATAGCACCTTCCCTTCACAAAATATTCAAATAAAATTGGGCATGAATATTCCAATTTAAAATTTTCATCTTGTAATATGCTAATTTTGAATACGAATCTATAGGGTAATATTTTTTATCTACCCCTATTGAATTATATATTCATTATTCAATTGCTTTTGACCAATTAATAGTATCTATTAACAAACAGAGTTAGTTATAATAACTCATTATAATAAATCGGAACAGATAGATTTGTGCTTCTATACCTCTCTGCTTCTATTCGATTGGCCGAAAGGGAAAATTCCATTATTGTTATTGAGGAGAGTCACTTTAATAATTTTGACGTTTTCAAATTAAGTTGATATCTAACTATTGTGAATGTTTCGCTAAAAACGATTAATGCAGATAGTGGAGATGACATATTATATAAACATTTCCAAAAGATAAACAGCTAATGTCAGCATACAGAATTACTCACTCGAAAAAAATATAAAGGAGTTTATAAAAATTTTCAAGATTGGTGTAGCAGTAAGAACATTAAGGCATCGTTTACAGGGAATGTGTTTTGGTATATTTTAGTGGATTGTTATAGACAACTATTAAGGTTTTTCAATAAAGTTCTATATCTAAATTTCCATCTCTTTTGTACTCGGGATCGAGCACAAATGTTTACTTTCCGTTCCTTTTGTCTATATTCTAAGTCTGTATTTGTTTCTTAGTATTTATTGATATAAGCGTAGATAAATTTATAGTATTCACCTTGCGATAATAGTCATAACTCAATTGATGAATTACAGCACTCGCCTGCGGCTCGTGCTGCAAAATTCATCTGCGTGAGTTATGACCTACATTACTGCTCATTGAATAATATACTTTTCTGAAACAGTGCCCGCTTTTTGCCTCCAGAACTTTTTTTTGAGAACCACCAGTAGTTCAGAAAAATGTAAAAAGGAACTTTGGTCGAATACTACATTTTTAGGTTTCTTGTATCATAGTTTTTTCGTATCTGCTACCGATTTAGGGAAAAAATTTCAAACAATTATCTAGTAATCCTCAGAAAAATCCAAATTATTATAAAGATCCAATTGATTAGCTCTGATGAATAAATGAAATTCAAGTTTGGTACTTTGACGAAGATCAATAAAGATTCGGTAAACTGGTATAATCATCACAAAAAGTAGGACTACAAGAAACACCCTGTATCCCGAAAAAAATGTTTGCGGGTCCATGTTTTTTGTCTTAAAAATAACTAAGGCATCTCTCATTCCCCTCAGCACCTTCAATTTAGATTAAGGATTTTAAATTTCATTCATAACTTCTTATTGATCTCATTACCAGAACCAGAGAAAATGAAATCATGATATCGAAAAAATACTGAATATTTGCGGGACCAAATTGAGATTTTTCACGTAAATAAAAATAACAATTTCAAGCTCTGTGCATAAAATTCTTATAATTATGCTCATTCAAAATTTCAAATACCAAAAGTATTCTGGACAGAGCATTGCATAAAATTGTAACAGTGAATTATCTCCATTCACTTCATCGATTCTCAACCTATATATTCAAGTATTGAATTCTCAAGAAAACGATTGGAAGAAGGACCAAAAGATCTGGAGAAAATTTCAATAAAAGTTATTCCTTAAGGTATCGCGAAGATAAGTTATTTTCTAAAAAAATATTTTTTTCATTTCAATATTTCGATATGTTCTAACATATCAATCTTCATTTTCCAGTAATTTATCTTTTAGTGATATTTGATGTACATTCTGACCACAATAATTCAATTGATCCCTTTTATCTTTCTATGGAGGAAATTATGAATGATAAAACCGCAACAATGCGAAAGATATTTAATTTTTCTTGTTTCCAGATAGATATCGAGCAGGAAAAATACCTGATATATAACAAATATAGAACAAAGGTAATATTTCAAATTCAGTTAGTTGCTTTGTGCTAATGGTTTTCAAAATGAAGTACCAATTATCCGCTCTGGTCGTGTGCCTTTTATTCTTGTCGTATTCTACGACAGAAGGAGTGAGTTGACGTTTTTCAAGAAGTCAAAATTGTATTTTTCGAAATTTCAATTTTATGTTCTATCCTCAACGTTATTGAACTACATTCAGTAGAAGCAATAAAATATTTATTACACCCATCTTTGATTTCACTACTGCATTTTATAATTACGTATATTTTCTAATCAATATTTTTCGTTTGAAATAATAATTTGTTGCTGCAGTTTCAATGCCATCACATAAAGTGGTTTTTTCTTAATTGTCCGTAATCAATAAAATTCCAACTACAAAATAGTTTCAATTTTTTTATTTCATATTTATCCGATACAAATTATGATATTCCTACCAGAATGGTTCTTAATGTTCTTTTTTGTATGATGAAAATAATCGACTTAGAATTTGAGAAATTTATAGGGTTAACCACTTCACTCTGTCGAAATATATTTTTTTCAAATTTTACTTCGAGTGCAAAAGATATCCACCTTTTGCATTTGTTGCATAAATAACTATCAAATATAGCTACAATATCGAATGTAACAATATTCCATATACTCTGTGATATAAAAATACACCAAAAAGGCCTTTGAATTTTTCAAACCAAACTAGGTAGAAATGTTTAACTAATTAAAGTTGTAATTGATTAAAATTTCATTCCAAATAATCTAATAGTTTTACTTGATGTCAATAAAGAAATGATTGGGAATATATTTTCTTGAAAGATTAAGTTGATTTTGGTATTGTTTTTGTGTTCTTCTTTCTATATCAAATATAGGTACAATATTGAATGTATCAATTTGCCATTTCTATTATATACTCCGTGATAAAAAAATACACCAAGTACATTGGATTTTTTGGGCCTCACAAGGAAGAAATATTTAACTATTGATCAGGAATATTTCAAAAAATTTAATCGATTCCGGTAGTTAAACATTTTTGCCAAGTTTGGTCGAAAAACTTTTGGGAGTTGCAATATTCCAATAGTGCATCTACCGATTCAAATATTTTTTGTGATTTTAATTTTTTTCAGACAGCTGCAGCTTCCGTTCTTCATACAGCCCCTATGCATTTGAAGATCACACCAGAATGTGCACGAATCTTGGAATACTATATTATAACACAACGCATTAAACAACAACCAACAGATTTGAAAAATATTCAAATAATTGAGAAAGGAAAACCTGGACAACCAATAAGAGTAAGTGTCTACTGAATTCGACGGTACGTTCAACGGTTATATACAGTCACATACTCTTGAGATACGAAAATGATCATTCAAAAATTAATAATATAATATAATTATAGGTTGATTTGACATCTGATCAAATTCCCCCATCATTGTTGACGAAGAATATACAAATTATTGAAAAAGGAAAACCTGGAGAACCAATAAGGGTATGTCTCGACTAAACTCTTATTTTCCACATTCAACCTAATTGCACAATTCAATAAATTATATTGTGATAAGTTTTCACATAAGAGTATATTGTGCATCTAGTGCGAAAAACTAAGGATTTCTTACGAGTAAGAAAGGTGGTTTTGCACGTATTGGACACTACTTTTTCTGCGATTGTTAATGCCAGTGAAGTTTCACAATATACAGGGTCCTCCAGATTTTAGTGCAATACCTTTGGCGTCGGATAAAAAAACTCTTTTCATGAAAAAATGTTTACATAAACATCAACCCGAACAAGTTTCGTTTTCCAAATACAGGGTGTTAAAGTTTGAAGAAGAAATCAGTTGTTTGCTTATAACTCTAGTATTATAATAAACATTTTTTTAATTTTGAGGTATTGAAGTCTGGATAATGTAATGTATCGAATTAGGTAAGTGTCTCCGGCCAAAATTATCCAGTGGCGTAGATGAAGGCGTGCGATGATCCTTTCCCTACCCCAATCTCATTTTTTTCAAGAACATTTTTTCTTTTCTGAAATCAAAAGGTTTTTACTAAAAATAAAGGTCCTGAATTTTTTTCATTGAATCTCAAGATATTCGAGTACAAAGCAAACCCTATCTACGAAAATCTACAAAAATTAATTTTTCAAACTTTCCTATTAGTGATAAATGAAAATTTACGTAGTGTATTTATGTTTGCTTTGTACTCGAATATCTCGAAAATAGTACATTTGAAAAAATCCAAGAGAGCTTCCCTTCAATAAATATAATAAAAAAACAGACTATATCTCTAGAACGAAGATTGTTATGATATAAGTTTATAAAAACTTTTTTTCATAAGGAGAGTTGTTCTATCCGACGCCAAAGTTATCGAACAAAAATCTGGACCACTCTTTAGAAATTAAAAAAAAATCCTGATTTCATTGGTCTATCACTATGCGGAATCATTCCTCACAGTTCTAACCTTGGAAAATGATTCTGCACGGTGTTCAGTATAATATTATATTGTTTTTGGACATTCCATGCAGGCTTTTTTTTTATATAATTCGAGTGAATGATAATATAAAGGCGATATTTCATAGCAGTCTTAAAAGAATGAATAAATTATGCGCAGTTGTGGATTGCAGGTGGATTGGACCTCTAAAGAGCTGCCATCCGTATTGACAAAAAATATCCGAATTATTGAAAGGCCTGGAGAACAACCAATAAGAGTGAGTGTCGACTGAATTGATAAAAGTGCAATATTATCCGTTTTCGAAAACACTTTGATCACATTGATGAATATGAAATTTATGAATTATAGGTAGATTTGACAGGTCAAGAGCTCCCATCACAATTACGAATAGTTGAAGGTTCTGGAGAACAACCAATACGAGTAAGTATCTAAATAATTTCTATTGAACCTCTAGTTGTAAAAATCAATACAAATACATTTTTATATAACAGGTTTCCTAAAAGAATTATACAATTTGAAATGGTTAAAAATGTTAAAATGGCGACACTTTATATAATGTTTGACATTTCTTTCATCATTTATGGTCAGTAAGTTGGGCCATTTATTCATGGAAAGATACCGGCTTTAACAGCGTTTAGAAATTGTTTTATCGGAATCACGGCTCATTTATTTCTTTCAGTACCCACAAATGAGCACTGATTTCGATCAAACAATTTACTCACCAAAAATTAATACACAGTGTTGCTATTATATCCATTTTAATTTTATAATTTCCATTTGAGAACCCTTCAATTATATTTAAACATACACATACACTGTTGACCATATCCAACAAAGAACAAACGAAATTTATAATGCTGTTACAACTGTTTAAAATAAATAAATACTTTGAATTAAAGGTAGATCTGACATCTGATGGGCGCCCCTCAAGAAATGTGAGAATAACTGAAGAAGGAAATACAGTAGTAAAACTAAAACCATCTGTAAGTACCAGCCAAATTCTCGAAAATTTCACCGACCCTCTATAAAAATCAATAAAATGGGATTGCAACACGTTTTAAAAAATATATTGACATCTATATTCCACAAAATGAAAATTTAAATTTTATAGATTCATTGAGGAAATTAAATGTTTGAATTCTCATTCAAATTACATCAACATTATTTGAAATGAAAATTTTTGAAATAGGTGAAGATCAAGAGCACGCCATAAAAAATCGTATTTGTTCGTTTTATCGAAAAACATTTTCAGATATCTGAAGGTCTGAAGTAGGTGAACATTTCACAAAAATTACTGAAATGTCTTGAAATATTGGGTACCTCAATGATTTGATGAACTCGTCTTTCTAGCGTTACATCATACCTACATACAAAATATCGAATCTAAAATTAAATACTTTTTTTAGGGAGAAGATACAGACGTTGTCTACGTGAAAGGAACTGGAACCACCGTAAGTATCTCGTCTTAAAGTTGTTTTTATTTTCGGCTAACTTCTTCAAATAATACTAATCAAATCTTATACCACAAACTTTTCCAAAATAGTTTAATTGATAAAAATTTGAGATTATAATCTCAGCTCATAGAATATTTCAAATTATTTCGAAAACGTGGATTTGACCTTCAACTCATCTGATATGTAAGGTTATTCCTCAAAATGCCACGAAGACATGAGCTCAATCGCAGCTGGCTCATTCGCAAGACGTAAATTTGATAATTTTTCGAGTATGGTAAATTATTCAATTCCATGAATTGCAGACATTTAAATTCATTTTTCAGGCTCTAGACCCAAGAAAAAAAGTTTGGTATAGAATACAAATTGTATTTTGAGCATTTTTTTATAAGATTTTACCTTTCAAATGTTTCTTCAAAATTTAAAGGGTGCAAAATGGTTTTCGTCTTTTTCTTGAAGCAAGGGACTCTTACAATATTTCATATAAGAATATAGGTACTCACTCAATTAGTCCAAAGGTCACGACAATAGGAATAATCACTGGAAAAAATGATAAGTCGGGAAAATAAAAATGTCCAGTTGTGTATTGGCATCAGGTGCTCTTATTCTATTTACCGATGTCCAACCTCATAAATGATCAGAACTGCTATGAATTCAAGAATGATTGGTAGGCTTGACCGATCACAAGATGCGTCCTGGACTGTGAGTGGGGTCCATTCTCGAGGTGTAACCACAGATTAAAAATTATCAATAATATTCTATGGCTCCTTAGAGTAATACACATAGATAGAGGAACGGTGATTTAATAAATCACAGCGGCGACAATTTGTTCAAATTGAGCCTAAACATAGCGAATCTTATGGCTTTATTATTTATTTATATATTTTGTAATTTTATATGCTCATATTTAGTCTTGAGTTTTGTGTGTTTACTTTTGAAATTTTTGTTCGTGTATATCTTTTGGTTTTTCTGTATCTTTGATCACACTATTTATGCTAATTCTATATTCTTACACACAAACAGAGTACTCTGCTTCGTAAGTATGCTCATTTATTCACCATTTCAAGAATGTAGTAAATTATAGACGAATACTTCAATTGAATAAATGTTATTATTATTATTATTTACCATAGAACTTAAGAATACAATTGACTGAACTGAACTGACTCTTTGTCAAAATTGAAATTATTGGGCCGAATAGTTTTTGATTGTATTTATTCAACTGAAGAATACTACAATGACTTAATAAAATGGTCCTTAAATTTTGAATAAATCCCAAAATTCAAGTGAACGGAGAATGTCCCTAACATGGTTAGATTACGTTGTCGGATTGTGATATATTTTCCAATTCACAATTTTACTATATTGTTATCTAAGTATATATAAAACCGCTTGCACATATACGTCAAACTTTAAACGTAAAATCACAGCCCAAACGGGACCATCTAGAGCAAAAATGACAAGAATACGACCCCCCTCAAAATCGTCTGGAGATCCCGGGAAAAATCCCAAACCTTCGATTCTCCCCGCGGTTTTCGAGTATACGGGGTGTTTCGGATCATTTTGACATTTCAAGTCCCATATTTCTGTGGTATCTGTGGACAATTTGGCTGTCAGTGTCATGTTAATAATAAATATTCCATTTCGATATATGAAAGTTCTTGAAAAAGTTTGCAGTTTCCAAAATTGTTATTCAATATTTAAATAAATGCCGACATATAAAATGCAAAGTCTTCGGCGAATCAAAAATTCGATAGATATTTGTCAAAATTTGGAAATGAACATTTATATCATCGAATGCATTTTCCTCAATTCAGGTTTGTTTGAAGAGTTTGTATTATTTGGAATTAATTGGATGAATGTTACTTTATTTCAGGAATTTTTCATTTATTTTCCACAATCTATAAAACTACATTTCCTTTCGTGAGAATTTGAATTCATTGCGACAAAAGATGGAACTACCAAAGAGAACAGAAGCTTCATTCATCAATTCAGTCTTGGATTGGAGTAAAAGTTATGCTACTATGAAACAGTATTAAACAGATAGAAAGACTCCTTATAGATAATTCACAATTGGCTTTATTACTGGAAAAAAAGAGCCAAGTTAGTCAGATAACAGTCAAAAGTTTCCATGAGTTTTTTGAATATCTAAAATATACACTTTTACGACAGAGGAGTGCAAAAATATAAGTGACCACTCCGTTTTTGAAGAATTTGAGTGCAGTGCTGTTGAATTTATAATGAATAAGTCAAATCTTTCATACTAATAATTTCAACTATATATACCCTGTTATATTATATTCCGCTCAACTGAAACA
This sequence comes from Harmonia axyridis, assembly GCF_914767665.1. Lineage (NCBI taxonomy): Eukaryota > Metazoa > Arthropoda > Insecta > Coleoptera > Coccinellidae > Harmonia > Harmonia axyridis. Next base: position 18,542,136 of record NC_059503.1, read on the forward strand.
TGTATTAATAAGCCTTGGAAATTAGAGACTCTCAAACTTATCACCTGATTTCTCAAAAAGGTTTCACCAAGATAAGATATTGTAGGTAATTGCTTATGAGGTAACATAGGCCATGGGTATTTGTAAGGCAAGCCTATTCATTATGTCTCTTTTTAGTTGGTTTATTATAGCTATACTGAATATTTCTAAAAATAACATTCACTTTAGATGTGAATTAATTAAATTTGGACTTATGCATCATATCATATATGACTATGAAATTGAGAAAGACATATTTTTCTAAATTCCATTATAAGTCTTTCGAATAGTACTTTGAAGATATTGATTTCAATGACGTATGGAATATATCAGTTTAAATACTAGTCAAAATGTTACGACAGAAATAAATTTTGAAGGATCATTCAGTATATGAAGAATTTTAACATGGCAGTCACTTTCGAAATTGGTATCAATTTTCCAGCAATTCAATGAAGGTATAAAATACTTTAAAAAGCAACTATTTATTGAAAATTTCCATGTCATGAATGAATGATCAAATTTGTATAAAAATGTTGATACCTACCTATTTGTTCACTAAAGTTTCCAATCTTTTAATCGTTATAGGAATAGGTGCTATATGGCCATTTCAAAAATGCTATCCTACTGATTTATTCATTGCTTTTCATTTTGGTAAGAATTAAATTATTCATTGATTCAGATCCAAAGTTAACATTTGAAAAAATCAAGTCAATGTAGTTATTGACCCATATGGGTCAATAGTATTGGCCGATACAATTTTAGTACCGATTTCAAATACTCAGTTCCTTTTGACTGAAGTAAAAATTGAACAATGATCTTTGTATCTTGAAATGAGTTTTGCACTTTTCCAGTGTTCAATAATGAGATAATTATTAAATTGACTCAAGAAATTAACAGAGTATGCTATATCAGGACTAGTTAATACTGCTAAAGATGTTAATAAACCTATTAATTTCTTATATGGTTCATCATTACAACTCTCTTTTGTTGAATTAAAATTCAATTTAGTTTTCACATGTTCACAATCAGACATGTTGAATTATTGCAATACATATTTGAAGAATATAATCGATAGCGTTACTACCTTTTCCATCATTTCTAGTAATATTCATCCCTAATCATTTTTTAGCTTCCCCTAATTTCTTTATCATAAAATTTTCTATCAGAAAATTCATTCAGAATTAACATTAGTTAAAACAAAAAAGTCATCCACGTACAATGCAACAATAGTAAGCCAGTTATTTTTTGATTTATGTAAATACTATGATCAGTTGTTGATCTTTTGAAACTTATATCTATCAAAATTTTATTTACTATATAGGACATAAATTGCCCTGTTTAATTCACTTCTGAGTAAAACCCAGAGCCACAAGTCTCGTTGTATAACATAGCATCAATACAATCTTCAGATACTAAAAAACTCCTTAGTTCATCAGGAATTTCCAATAGGTCCTTCGAATTGTTGCAATTATATTGTATTTCTTCACAAAATATGGAATAGAAGAATAATTTGCTGCTCAACTGAAAAATGTATTGATAAACCTTGGAAATGAGGGACTTCTTATAACCTGATTTCTCAGATATGGGTATCCGAAAGGTAGATCTATTATTCATTCTGCCTCTTTTCAGTTTGTTTATTACAGCTATACTGAATATTCCTAAAACAAAAATCTCACTGTAGGTCTTTTCATAGATCTTATCGAACGATTATGTAAATTCAATATTTGTCAAAACTGAAAATAAACATTGAATGCAATTTCTTTATTTCTGGTAGTATTTCTATTAATGAGTCAATTGAATAAATGTAACTTCATTTTAGGGCTCACAAGTAAATATCCAATGGAATGATAGCCCTTAAAATATATCTATTATTCATTTTGAATTGACTTACAAGAATATCAATATTTTCATCGGCAAGACATAAAATGACAAATTTTCTTTCAAAGTTGAAATTCAGAGAAAAATATGCTAATAATTGTCTATTGTAACTATTAAATAAACAAAAAAAAGGACCATAAAAAGGATTACAACTTAACTAACAAACATAAACTTCTTTTGTCAATTTTTCCCACCAAATCATCAATTAAATTTGGACTTATGCATCATACATGTCTCTATAAAGAAGAAATGTGCTAATTTAAAATCTTAATGTTGGGATTATATTATTATTCAATATTCTCTAAAAATTTTTTACAAACCTATAAGCATGAATAACTTTCTTGAAAGACTGACGCTCACATTTTGATTATTCATTTCTCCCAAATTCTTCAAAGAAAGAAATTGCCATTTCTGGAAAAATGAGATTTGAGAATTTGGTTGATATCGGTTATTTTTTATTCATTATTAAAGAATACAATATACGATTTATATTTGAACAAAATTTTAAGACATGCGTCTGAGTCTGACTGACAATTATGATCATAGAGAAATCTTTGTTTATGGTTATGACTGCGTTCGGCAAATCCACACTAGGGATGGGCAAAGGTCAGAAAACTATCGATATCTATACAGGGTCTTTCACGAGGAACCTCACCCATATTTATACGGGAAACTACTGAACGTATTTTCATGAAATTCAGCACTTATATGTATTTCACGATGTTGATGAAATCTAAAATATTTTCAAGGCATGAGCACCTCCGGTTTTTCCGGAAATGACGTCAACTTCCGTTTTTCAAATTAGAACACCATTTTTTTATTGCAGAAATAGATTCCTTAGAAAATTTCAAGTTATTTTGATGTAACATTTTTCAGTTTTGGTTGGAAAATTCTCTCTGAGCGGGAAAATTCGAAAAAAAAATCGAAAATAGAGCTCCGCTGAAACAAGAATAACTTCGAGGTTTTTGGATGGAAAATTTTCATTTTTGGGATTTTTCAGGATGTAAGATTGATGTATCCACTTTAAAAATCGAAATCGCGATTCATGATACAGGGGATGAAAAAATCGCTTTCAAAGTTAGGGATGACAAAATCGTGAAAAATCAATTTTTTCAAATTAGAACCCCATTTTTTTATGGCCGATATTGAATCTACGTTAAAAAATAATGTGAGTGTATGTATCACACCCTTGCCCTAAAATGGATATTTTCTGAGTTATTCACAAAAAACTGTTTTTCGTCTTGAATTTTCAGCTATTTCTTTTCCCTTCACGCCAAAAAGATGAAATTTTCAGGAACTGTTATCTGAACCATGCTGTAGATTTTTCACCCCTTCTTGAAACCGACTTCAAGTTACTATTAGGAGAACCAGGGCAAACTCTCGCAGTTATAACTAGAGAATTTCTCAAGTTTGTCATGGTTCTGTTAATGGTATCTCTCGTTGGTCTGGGTCGGTCAGGAAACCTCTCAATGAACAGTCGAATCGTTCTATCTACACTACAACTTTATTACATTCTCCATGAAGTAGAATGAGATTTAAATAATCTTCATTGGTAACATTAGGCATAGTGATTGATTTTATAACTTAATACGAATTATCACCAAATTAATAGTAAACACAAAATGCTACTGAATGAAGAGGAATTTGGCAGATGTAATTAATGATACTATTATTAAAAAAAAAAGAATGTAAAACATGGTAAGTTTTTGCATATGGTTCATAAGGAATTATTTATTTATCACTGGAGAGAAAACCGATGGCCGATTAGTTGAAATAAAGAGGTTTCCGATACAAATTCGAATCAAAATTCGCCATCTATTTAGGAACAACCTATAACTTTTTTCTCTTGCATATTAGGGTAGTAAAATCTAAAACATGGTTTAATTAACAGTTCCTGAAAATTTCATCTTTTTGGCGTGAAGGGAAAAGAAATAGCTGAAAATTCAAGACGAAAAACAGTTTTTTGTGAATAACTCAGAAAATATCCACTTTAGGGCAAAGGTGTGATGCATACACTCACATTATTTTTTAACGTAGATTCAATATCTGCCATAAAAAAATGGGGTTCTACTTTGAAAAAATTGATTTTTCACGATTTTGTCATCCCTAACTTTGAAAGCGATTTTTTCACCCCCTGTATCATGAATCGCGATTTCGATTTTTAAAGTGGATACATCAATCTTACATCTTGAAAAATCCCAAAAATGAAAATTTTCCATCCAAAAACCTCGAAGTTATTCTTGTTTCAGCGGAGCTCTATTTTCGATTTTTTTTTCGAATTTTCCCGCTCAGAGAGAATTTTCCAACCAAAACTGAAAAATGTTACACCAAAATAACTTGAAATTTTCTAAAGAAACTATTTCTGCAATAAAAAAATGGTGTTCTAATTCCAAAAACGGAAATTGACGTCATTTCCGGAAAAACCGGAGGTGTTCATGCCTTGAAAATATTTTAGATTTCATCAGCATCGTGAAATACATATAAGTGCTGAATTTCATGAAAATAAGTTCAGTAGTTTCCCGTATAAATATGGGTGAGGTTCCTCGTGAAAGACCCTGTATATTGTATCGATAATTTCTGACACTATCGAAATGTATCGAAATATGTAAGAGTAAAATATCGATATATATCGCTGGAATTTTTTGGTGTGAGAAAATTCTGTTGATTTGAATGAAGTTTTTCTATCATAGAGGATAATAATAAGATTCAGATGACAAGATTCAGTGGAAAACGACATATTTAGTAGTTTGCTTCCATTTTTATGGAGTATTTTGTCCTCCTGAACATTTATAGGGACATTGATGTTGACGAGGACGCTGTGATTACAAGGTTTTCAAAGGGTTCAAAGTTTTAAAGACCAAATTAGATTTTGTGATGTAGTTGCCAATTGTCTTCTTTTTTTCATATTAAACAATCTAATTTTTTTTAAATTTCTACCTGAATGGTTAAAACCCTGATAAGTAAATAATGGCATTATAATACAACAAATACATAAGGGTACAACTTTTTTTGCGAAATTCGAGGCTTTATTGTAAAAAACTGGTTATACATTTATAATTCAAAGTATTGCCCATCGCTGGTCACTACTTTCTCCCATCTTTCGGACAGCGTACGAATTGAAAAAACTGGTCATCTTTTGAAGCGATCCACCAATCGATTCAAGTTTTTACTTCTTCATAAGATCGGAAGTGTTGGTCAGCCAGGCCGTGTGCTATTAATTGAAACAAGTGATAGTCCGTGGGAGCAACGTCTGGAGAATACGTCGGGTAGGGTTGTGGGGTAGGAATTCCCATTTTAACGTTTCCATGTATATCTTGACTACTTTCGCAACATGGGGTCGAGCATTGTCATGCAGTAAAATCAATTCATCTTCTCTCTCGTTGTATTGCGACGGTTTGTTTTTCAATGCTCGGTACAAACGCATTAATTGCGTTCGATAACGATCGCCTGTGATTCTTTCAGTCATAATACACTACGCCGAGCTGGTCCCACCAAATACTGAGCATGACCTTAGAACCGTGAATATTCGGTTTGGCCGTCGATGTGGAAGCATTGTCAGGATATCCTCATGATTTTATGCGCTTGGGATTATCGTAATGAACCCATTTTTCGTCTCCAGTCCCAATCCGATGCAGAAACCCCTTCCGTCTTCTTCTTGCAAGCAGCTGTTTACAAGTAAATAAACGTCGTTCAAACACCTCGCGGCTTCAACTCGTACCGCACCCAATTTCCTTGTTTCTGAGTCATTCCTATGACTTTCAGGCGTTTTGAAATGGCTTTTAGTGTCACTCCTATTGATCCTACAATTATTGTTGCGTTTGACATGAGTCTTGATCAATTATTGCCTCCAATTCTGCATCTTCAAAAAACTTCTCTCTTCCACCGCGATGCTGGTCTTCGACATCAAAATCACCATTCTTGAAGCATTGAAACCACTCATCTATATCTTTATTTATTTAATCAAACGGAACAAGCCATTTTACAGATGTACCAGAAAATAACTAAACCTAGACATAAACAATATCGTTGGTACGTTCTTCCACCAATATCGTTCTCACTATAGGTATTTGAAAGCATTCGATGAACCTCAGCCGCGGATTTTTTCATATTTTAATGGAAAATTGAAACCTCCCGCAAATGACGAGAATTTGGCTCGTAAGCTAACATGGTTAATCGTGAATAACTTTATGATGCAGACACAAATCGACTAACATGTCAATGGCGTTATGTTCACAAATACCTAAACTTATTGTATGACATCCACGATATATTTATTTCTACTACCACTTACCGTTACAGCCATCTATTGCAATACGGCGGACGCAAAGTTGTACGCCTTATATAAATATTCATATGAATATCTAAATATAAATATTTTTGAGAGGTAAGGCTTGATATCGGTATAATCTGGGATTTGGTCCCATAGAAATACTCGAAGCACATAACGGCGAACCCCCTCAAAATTTAAGGCTAGGACCGCCCTTGATTTGTCGTCATGGAAAGTTATTTGCATCAAATATTTTCATGTGAGCAAGGGCGAAACGGTATATGTTCTAGGAAAGAAGTCATATAGAATTCTACCCTAGAATCAGCATAGGATACCGAGTGAATCGTCTAAAATCAGCTAACGATACAAGGTTTCCGAAAAAAATCTTTTATTTTCTAGAGGGATACCCAGTGAAGGATCTACCGGCATAGTGACGGGGTCCAAGGGGCGGAGCCCCTTCGGCGAGCAGAGCGAGTGAATATATATTATATTGAATGAAATATATTTATTTGAGTTATTCCCGATTAAATATGCAAATTTGAATATTTGGAATCCGATATTTTTCCTAATTGTCGATTTTATAATAAGCAGAATATTTATTATTTTCTGTATCTACCTGCTGAAATCCAAGATTTGGCAACTTTTGCTCTCCTAGTGTCATCGGTTGTTTCACGTCGTTTGGTGCGCTTGAAGTTTGTTTTCTGAATTTCTGATATATTTAGGTATTCATTTCAATATATTTTGAGTTAATATGAAACGTTGATTCATTATGGGACATAAGAAGTGCGTTCTTTATGGATAAACTCTCGAATTGAGTGAAATATCGTATCACTGATATGTTTTAATTTCCGCTCGCTTCATGTCAAATTTGGTAGTTCATGTTGGGGACAAAATTTGCTTACTGAAAATAACATATGCTCCCTCTATCTATGTTTATTACTCTGGGATCTGGACTTACGAATTATTCCAAGTATACCCAGTATCAATGAAGTAATCTAGCATATTCTTTCTGTTTAGGAATCAACAGTAACAGGCATAATTCCAGGCATTCTCTCCGAGACTGGGCGCATAGCTGGTGAAATTGTAAACACTGGTGGTCAATTGATAAAAGATGATGTTAATTTCAAAGCTGCTCTAATTGGAGGAGCCTTAGGAGGTGCTGGTGAGGCGGCTTCCAATATCATTCGTGAAACTGGACGTGCTGCTGGTGATGCTATTGCAAATATCGAGGAAGGAGTTAACAATATGTTGGACTTCTGAAAATAGTGGTATATATAGTAAATCTTACAATTCTATCCAACATCAACATCAATATATCCAAGCGATGAAGTTAAAATTTGTAACAAGACAAGAATTAAGGAATGATAATAGAATTTTTCGAAAATATCCAGTCTTTCAATTTTTCTATCACTGATCGATGTCATCATTCATCGAAATTGGTTTTGTTATATTGATAGAATACATTTTCCACATTGGTAAGGAATTCCAAATTATTTACGACTCATTAAAATATGCGACATAAATGATTTTTACATTTAATGGAAATTCATCATAAATGACGAAATAATGGAACACTGGCTCTCCTAAACTCTTACGTGAGCAGCAGCTATAGGTAGCGCGAATTGGAGCATGTCATGTGTAGACTTTTGTTACTTGATTTTTTGGCGCAGCATGTTATGTCTTTACCCGACAGACAAATGATGGAAAGGTATATCCTACCATGAAATTTCTGATCATGATGCGCTATCAAGATAAATGAAAAAAAAAACAATAAAAAACTCAATGATAATTCGAGAAGTACGTTTCTTCATAAGAAATTTCCTTAAGAGGGAACAGCACCACGTGACGGCTTAGTTCAAAACGAAATTTGAGATATGTATTCCTACAAATCACCGATTTTTATGAGGTTTTCACATAATTCCCTTGAACAATAATCTACATAAAAGAAAGAAAATATTTTTAATTTGCGAATGAGAAAAAAATAAATTTGGTAATTTTTCGTTTTCGCAAAAAAATTGATGATAGGTACAAAGCACTGATATATTTTGAAATATTCGTGAAAAAAAATACCAAAAATCATTACAAAAGAGGTAAAATTAAAATTTCGTAAATGTTGTCCAACAGTGCTCTACTTAAATATTTGCTTCGAAATAAGAGAGACTATGAAGTGAATATACAACTTCGTACACCTTACAAAATTTGGTCCTCGCAGGAGCGCCAGAGGGGAAATCTATGGGTACCAAAGTTTGAATGATACGCGAAAAACCACGTGGTGGTAATCCCTTTTAATTGATAATCTCATATGGGTAATTCTCAACGTTGAAAATAAAAAAAATAGTATCTGAAAGAAATTCATGGCAGAGATTGATTACTAATTCAATAATCGCTTCGATAAACGAATTTGACATAAAATGTTGATATTGTCTATCGAAGATCCACCGGAAACTCTCATATAATCAGCATCCCACATTTTGCAGTCGATTGTTCCTAATATTCAGTTCGCAATCAAGTGGGTACTGAAAAACATAAAAAATCATGTCTGTGAAAAAGATATTAGTGAGTTTTGTGCTCCTTTTCATCCTTCTGGCAGTGGTCTATGGTTTACCTGCACAACCGTTCGGTAATACAGGAGGTATCAAAAGTGACGTCATAGTTACCAATTGGCCTTCTTCTGGAAAGGGAACAATTGTAGAAGAGGAGCAGCCTGGCTGGATGGTAATAAAAAAATATCCTAAAAAATTTTAGATGGCAAATATTTCGTAATCAATTGACTATGGTTTTCAAATTTATCATTCAGTTATATATTATCGATTGCTATTTATATGTCTTCGAATTTCTAAATTTGTTACCAAACTCTCTTCTTTGGTTTTCTTCGAGATTTGGGTTGATAATATAATACAGTTGGTTTAAAATTATTTCTTTGAAAAATAATTATGACGATACGATGAACCATTGAACAAGACAGAGATGCTATGTATTACTATTCATATACTACCAAAATTCACCTTATATCTATTCAAAACAGTAAAATTAATATCGACTACAAAATTTCTCCTTAAAGGGTTCAAGATGTTACAACTTATTATGAAGTGCTAATGAAAAGCTCAATACTTGATTTAATAATCTTCAACCTCAAATTTGAATGGGATAATAATACAAAATCAAAGTCTTCTCTCGAGTTTTTCGAAATTTCTTTGAATTTAAATGAACCTTTCGAGAGAACCTATTATATTGTTGTGACTCTGTCTGCCCGAGCGGTGGCGTAAGGGTCTTCAAACCACACTCTAGTGCAGCCCCGGCAAATTTATAGTGGCCGCCGCATTACAACAGAGTCACCTCTCCACGATACAGTTGAAGGTGTATTAGGCAGAGATCACTGGGTTGTCTAACTGAATATTCCACCATAATCTCGGGATGAAACACCGCAATCTCCAGAGAGAGATTTGTTTTCCAAAATTCTTCAAAAATAAAGTCCGAAAGATTACATTACAATCAAGGAGTGGAATAGTAATTGTTTGATGTTGTTTATTTTGATTACTCACATATATTCTTTCATTTCTGTTGTAATGTTTATCAATAACAGCTGAAATATTCATTAATTAGCTGAGTCTTAATCTAAACAAAATACTTTTTTCAGAGACGTCAACTCATGAATTTCGGAAAAGCGGCAAGTAAAGTGGGTAACATGATGGGTTCTCATGCAACTAAAATTACATCTGCTCTCGATAAAATTTGTGAAATTATCAAAACAGTAATTCCACTCTTAGCGGCAGTGTGTCATGTTGGACAATTTGGATTTTGTGCTGCGACTAATGAAGCTCCAAGTGATCTTTCAGCCGCCATTTCTCCAGCGATGTTGAGTGACTTGGACCGATGAATCCTAAAGAAAAATGATTATATTATACATAGAGAATAGAAAGAGAATTATAAGATTGCGGCAACTAGCCATTTGGTCACAAGTAACCTGGGAATGATTAAAGACAGGAGAAATCATTATAGCACTATATTATGTGTACCTAATCATATAAAAAAATGAATTCAGCAATTGAATATTCTAAATATAAAATAATTAGAGCTAAATTTTCATCCATAGTTTTTTTTTTATTATTAACGCTCTGGCTTTATCCGAAAGGCTTAAAACCTTATTTATTGTTGGTTAGTTACTTTTAATCTTTTTTTCACTTATAAATCTACAGAAAATATAATTTTAAACTGTTATTGTTGGTGATGTTTCATGTAAATAAAAACAATTTTAGGCACTATTTTAATTTTGGGTTTAGAAACGTATATCTCCAAAAATTTATACGATAATAAAACAACAAAAAGACATTCATAAAACTTTCAACAGAAGTTACATGGTTTTTTATTTCACATCATTATGAGTTTTTATTGTTAAATGGTAATTATTTCATTAGAATCAGTGAAAACCTTGTAATAACCATCTCACTTGTCTGACAACATAAATGTATACTTGTTTAGAACTGCCTAAATTGTCAAGAGACAGGAACAAGTTATACAAAGAGATGGTTGTTTTCAAGTTTCTTAACCAAGTTCGGAAAATTATTCAGGTACAGCCTTACAGTATTAGGTTCAGTATTTCTCGGCGAAGCTCATTACAATAAACTTTGGCAGTCATGGATCAACGTGTAATGTCGTTTGTGGAATGGCTAATTCCCAAGATTGACAAGGAATCCACAAACCTGACTTGTCCCAACAGCTCGAATTTTTCCACAAATTTCAATATTGTTTTGCGGGCCATGACTCCGAAATTTTTACCATTTTTGTGCGTTGTGGATGCGTAGGTATATCATTGGATTTTTAGTAATGACGTAGTTTTCACTTGTCAAATCTCTTGTCAAATGCTTCTAATTCCGAGATACGGGGTGTTAATGTTTTCCTTAAATAACGGGTGTTTTTTTTTTCGAGGTATATAACTTTGAGTTGGCATTACTGTTCAAGATGGCGACCGATTTAACAGCTGTCAAGTGATTTATTCTCAGTTTGGTTTGGCAATTGATTATAAATAGACTCACGCCTGAACAACGCTTGCAAATAGTGCAATTCCATTTCGAAAATATTGGTTCTGTGCGGAATACGTATCGCGCACTACGTCCATTTTATTTTGTTTAGCGATGAAGCGCACTTCTGGTTGAATGGCTACGTCAACAAACAAAACTGCAGCATTTAGAGTGAAGCTAATCCTCAAGTGTATGTCGAAACACCGTTACATCCAGAAAAACTTACTGTGTGGTGCGCTTTATGGGCTGGTGGAATCATTGGTCCGTACTTCTTCGAAAACGATGATGGCCAGAACGTTACAGTCAATGGTGATCGGTATAGAGCCTTGATTACTAACTTTTTCATTCCTGAATTGGACAACCATGATGTCCAGGAGCTGTGGTTCCAACAAGACGGCGCAACATGTCACACAGCTCGTGCCACAATCGATTTATTGAAAGACACGTTTGGTGACCGCCTAATTTCACGTTTTGGACCTGTGAATTGGCCTCCAAGATCTTGTGATTTAACACCGCTAGACTACTTTCTGTGGAGCTATGCAAAGTCATTGGTCTATACGGATAAGCCACAAACCCTTGACCATTTGGAAGACAACATTCGCCGTGTTATTGCAGATATATGGCCACAAATGTTGGAAAAAGTCATCGAAAATTGGACATCCAGATTGGACTACATCCGAGCCAGCCGTGGTAGTCATATGCCAGACATCATATTTAAAATGTAATGCCACAAGATTATCCTGCGGATAAATAAAATTCATATCAATCGAATAATCCATCGTTGTTTTATTGCAATTTAAAGTTCTATAGCTCTAAAAAAAAACACCCTTTATATGGAACTATGTAATAAATTGAATCATGTACTGCCAAAAAACAAACAAAAATATACTTGGCAAACTGGTAAGTAAAATCTTTTTTGGTTGCCTTATTTGTATAGAGATCCTTACGTATAAAGGTTATTTCATTGGCATACCTACTTTCTGAATGATATGTAGGGCCTCCCCTTCCATTAGGTGAAACTATTTTCAACAAGTTCTGCTGGAATGAGAGGGATGCGATCTATTCCCATATCATACTGCCTAGAATAAATATTTGAACGCGAATGTTCTCTCAAAAATCTAGCATTACCATAACCACACATATCTGCATGAACGATGTGGAGCATCCGCTTTGGATCCTATACGCCTCTACTTCCGACTAAGGCAACATTTATTTGACTTTCAAATGAAAACACCCCTCTTGCTATCTCGTTCCATCAAAAGCTTGAGCAGTTCATTTCTTAATGGCATTATAGCAATGAAATGTTTACCGAACACATTGATGCGATTTACCCAGCTTCTGCACTCAGATCTCAACTGATACTGGCGAAGAACAAGTCGAACTGAGTACAGGGTTGGAACTTGATTATTCAGAAATTTTAGGAACTCATTTATTATACAGGCCGAGTCAAAAATGTATACCGAGATTTCTAGGGGTGATAGTACATTGTAAAATAAGTATAGTTTGATGAATAAACTTTTGGCCCACAATGCATATTAAGGGAGATATATCCTTCCAAAGTTGATAAAATTAAAACAATTTCTCCTCCTATCTTCTAAACGGTGAATGCCACCAGATTGAAATTTCGTGCATAAATGTATGTTGTTGAAATACATTTTTATTACATTCGTAAATTGCTGATATTGTTATAAAGGGTGTTTTTAGAGGTTGAGACATGATTTTTTTGGAACATCTTTTATGGTTATCGATAAATCTGGCGATGAATGAATCTGCTGTCATGTGACTACGTGACGACGAACTCAAATATCTCGAAAACAATTCGATTTTTTGTATTTGGATAATAGTACCTTATTCATGTAATTTTCTTTGCTCCATCGAATGCTTCCTTTATAACAATATCACAAATTTAGAAGTGTAATAAAAAAATGTATTTTAACAACATTCAATTATGAATAATAATGATAACAGTTAAGAATAAACCTTAACAAACTTTATTATTGGGGTTGAAAATGGAATTTATGTTGAATAATACATTTTTATTAGTTTTTACTCATTTATTTATTCTTAGGTTATGCGTAAATAAAATAGAATCACTATTCAATTATTCGAATTATGAATTAAATGAAAATTACTATAAATCTTTCGACTCATATACTTATCTGAACTGTCAATAAAGTTATACTTCATCATCAACTGAAAACTCTCAGAAAATTTCAGGTTATCAATCTGACATATTTTTCTTCGATAAATCTCAACATATGAACATATGATCTAGATCATAAAGATGCTTCGAATTTGTTTGTAATCTTTGTAAAATCAGAAGAATAATATAATACGAAACAAATAAAAGTCTCTTACAGTTACAACCAAATCATTATCTCCCCAATATATTCCAAGCGTATAGCCACAATCTCACCCTATGACCAAAAAGGACTTCAATCCAATAAAAAACTGCTTTCAAGATTTTCACGGTTCATTGATCATGATTGTTACCATGGAGGGTAAAAAAAATGAGGCAAAGTAGAAAAATTCAATTTACATACATTGTTCATGATATCTATTGTAGGAAAGGTCCTACAAATAGAATTGAATTGAATACATAAATTTTTTCAAATCAACTGCTTAAACATCTTCTTCTTCAAGGCATCCGATATAAAATAATGGAAAATCTTCAAGATATTAGTAATTCACAAGCCAAGTCAAATAAACATGTAATTGTGAGTCGAAGCTAAGATGTCGATTCTTGAGAAGTTATTATTTTATTAAAAACGAATATTATTTTTGAACGGGTGGTTGGTCTAGGTGCTTGGAGGAAATTTTGAGATTCTTTTCCGAAATTTTCAATGTATACAGGAAGATTAAATATGATTCTTCGAAATTCTTACTACGAAAAACAATGACTAATACAGATAAATAGATATTGAATCGAAAACAGCCAAAACCAATTCTTATTATGAATTAAACTATCGCACAATGTGCAACATAACTAAGGATTTAAAACATAAATTTCACTAATTATCCAATTTTCTGTGCTTTTTCAAGATGGCATCTCTGATTCGCCATCCACCCATATCATTGCTGATTCAACTAGGTATACATTCGGGGTGTTGCTAAATTGGAATTACAAAGGAAAATGAGAAATTCCTTGAATAATTTCAAGAAAAAAAGTCCTATAAACACGAGCCTGCAAACACTTTGTTTTCGAAATACAGGTGTTTCTTGTAGTCCTAGAGATTCACGGCTTGGCTTGATTTTCAAGCTACTTGGCTTGAGCTTGACTTGATTTCAAGTAGTAGTTTTTCAATCTCAAGTCAAGTCAATTATTTATTTATCAAGTACTTGAATCATATCAAGCTACTTGATTTTTAGCAGTTTTATTGTGTAGTGTCACATCAATAAAAAAATGTTGAAATGTGAAGGAACGTTGCAAAAACCTCTTCTATTTATTAAACTTATTGAATAAGAGAACCAAAAATATCAACTTTCTTGAAATAGAAACATAAATTAAATTACTATAAATTATAACAAAATAAGAAATAATTAAAAAATAAAGTTTCTTAATATAGAGAAACCTCCAGGCTTTGTTTGATTTCATAATTTTCCATTTAAGACACATGAGGCACCTTAAAGATTCGTCGCCTAATCTATTGCGGGTTTTTGTAACTGTAAGAGCAGCTTTGGAAAATTGTCTTTCAACTGAAGCTGGAGATTCTGGCGTTGATAAAAAATTCTTAGCCATTTCGGCCAAGTTTGGAAAGATATTTCTGAAACTACCAAAATCTACCAATAGATTTCATAGAAATGTGAAAAAACCACTAATAAATTCACACTGACTGAATAAATTCACAGAGACTTCAGTCTCTTGGCTCCCAAGGAATCCTCTTATTTAGTCTAAACGCTCAGGACATTGCAGAAATATATACCGTGCGACGCGTGCATATCAAGCTCAAGTGGTATCAAGCAGTTTGATATCAAGTCAAACAATAAATATCTAAAATCAAGTCAAGTCAAGCTCAAGTATATGTAATTTTTAACGAGCTTGATTTCCAAGTCAAGTAGTTGGTTAAAATGTCAAGCTACTTGGCTTGATGAATCCCTACGTAGTCCTCACTTTTTGTGATGATTATACCAGTTTATTCAATCTTCATTAGACGGAGATTTTTTTTCGATAGCATTTCCGATGTTTTCAGTAGAAACCGAGTTTCACCAATACTCCTCATCCCGATTATTTTTCGTTTAATCGATTCCGAACCCTTTTCCTCTGATTGAAGAGTGGCTGCCTTTATTCGATGCTATTTAAACACTTGAAGCGCACAGTTCGGGAATTGACTGACTACATCATTCCATTAATTACTCCTGATTAAAAGGACGCGTTGATTGAAGCAGACCATCTGTTTATCTTGTCTTGTTAGGAGGGAGGAAGGGTTCCAGATTAGGTTATGATAAGTGCAAACCTTCTCTTGTAGAATCATTTTAATGACCAGGCAGTTGGGAGAAATGCTTAAGTGATTGTTTGTGAGGGTAACGGAAAACAATGGATCTGTATAAGTTGAGCGTGATTTGGATTTCATCCATCTTCGAAGAAAATCTGGAGAAGGAATTACCAAAATCATTAAATTTTTACTCATTTTCCTTTTGAGCGTAGATTTTCTCTATATAATGTCGTCAAATGAACCGTATTCATAAAGGTTTTGCTTATGCTTATAGAAAATGAAAAAATCCTTCATTTGGCATTCATTATATTCCGAATAAAACCTTATACTTGTGGTGACAAAAAGCAATTAGACATAATGTCTGTGTCTAGCCGGAATTGTCGTCAAAATATTTAATAAAAATGTACCTGCATTAGTGTAACAATGGTCTTTCGTGGTACTTTTGCATACAACTTTCTCATTCATAAGGTTCTCAGAAAGATACAATAGAAAATATCTTTCCCCTACTCTCATTAGTGAGCAGGCACTATGATACCATTGCGCAGACATATAACTTAGAGAATAAGAAAAGGAAGAAGAAATTCACGGTGTACTATATGATTTTATGTTTGTAACCCAGGTATAAAACTGGAAAAAGGAGAGTTCAGTTATGTAAGTTACGAGGTGATGACCAGTTGACTTAGTAGAGTGTTCAAGAATGTTTTCAATTGCTGTACCACAATAAAGTTCTCGTCTGTCGTCCATCAGTGTTTTAATAATCCCCACAAAAACGCTATACCCCAAATACTTATACAGTTTAAGCATATCCTAAACAAAAAAGTATTTGGTTATTTTTAAAAGTTACCTGCACCGTTTAATGGGGGATTAAAATTTTAATGCGTCATTAAATTTTAACTGGGTATAAGAAAAAAGAATCAAGT
This sequence comes from Harmonia axyridis, assembly GCF_914767665.1. Lineage (NCBI taxonomy): Eukaryota > Metazoa > Arthropoda > Insecta > Coleoptera > Coccinellidae > Harmonia > Harmonia axyridis. The sequence continues at coordinate 18,558,670 of NC_059503.1, forward strand.
TAATTTTGAACTCACATTATCATGTATCTAATTAAAAGTAGGTATGTGAATATGATATGCAATATCAAAGTCCTAGCTTTTATAGCTGCACAGTTATAATTTTATGAAAATTCACTTTTTGAATTGTTCAAACGATTTTGATGAAATTCTGTAGGAATATGTATTTTTGGATTGTGCATACATGAAAAATCCGAGATTTCTATATCTCGTGTTGTATTTTGTTGATGGAAATTACTATGGACATTCGGAAAAGTTATAATATGGAGTGCTTCCATGAAAATTTCAATTGTTCTGAATGAACGGTATGCGTAAACATGAAATACCCATGGATCTCAGTATTTCGCGTGTTGCTGATCCGATTTTGATGAAATTTGGTATTTATATTGGGATTGAATGGTGATGGCCCTTATAAATTTTATAGCCTTACTCAAGCGCAAACATGAAATAATCAGGATCTAAATATTTAGCTATCTATCACTCCAATTTTGATAAAATCGGTTGGAAAGTTAGAGTTTTCGAAGAAATTTCGTACCTTTTGAATATACAACTTGGATGCAGGTTGCGTATGCGTAAATTAGGATTCTTCTCAAGATAATCGCGTTACAAGACCGAAAACAACGTATCTACTACAGAATGATAACTTTTCAAGTAGGAATTCAGGGCTTGGTTTGATTGACATTGAAAAACTACTACTTGACTTGAACTTGGGTTGATTTCAAGTCAAGCTCAAGCCAAGTAGCTCGAATATCAAGCCAAGCCGTGAATCCCTATTTTCAAGAGCAAAGGACGAGAACCGATAACAGTGTTTGTATTATCCTAAGCTGATCGTACGTCGATTTAACAATAGTTGTAAAATGCATATAAAAAATTCCCAAATCCCAAAAACTGGTGGCTAATCTCGTTGCAATAAGGCATTCCAATGACCTGTCAAATATGGCGGCTGTAGGCCAATGTTTTGAAAACATTGTTTTGTTGTCATTGAGTTATCATATTGTTCTGTTATAAGTTGATCTTAAAGTTGTGAGATTTTTGTTTTCGTGACTGCATCAAATGATTTTTATATTGTTTAGAGCTTATTAGTGGTATTCTCACGAAAAAATGCCTTTGACATGCCTTGTAGTCGATTGTAGAAGTCGTTCCAACAGGGATGATGTAAAATTCTTTTCAGTGCCTGCGGTTCTAAGCCACAGGTTTCTTACGGATAAAAACGAATTGTCTGAAAGGCGTAGGGCACTATGGATAGCAGCAATTAAGAGGGACGATCTTACTGAATCCAAACTAAAGAATCAGAGAGTCTGCAGTAAACATTTTTAACTTGTAAGTGATATAGTTGAAATCAACCTAAGTGGCCAAGTGTTATAATGATATTTACATTAAAAGTATTTTACACCAGTCTGAATTGCCTCTAGGAAAACCTGCTGCTTTGGAAGATGAAAATCACCCGGATTGGGTTCCATCACAGAAAATGGGGCACAAATCTCATAGGAAACAGGCTGATGTTGAGAGGAAAGGAAGATTTGATAAACAGAGGAAATTGAGCGTAAGTAATACAATCAACACGTTTATATCATTCTTTGCAAAGGAAATAAACACTTTTTTTTGCAGATTGAACACGCAGATATTGATGTCGAACTTAATTCAGAGGCCCCAGACCATGGTAGTAACTTCGATACTGGGGTTGCATCTCAGACGGACATTACTATGGAAGAATTAACTTTAAAATTCGACCAATTGAGTTTTGCCTCAAAAACGATAGAAAGACTTGAAAAAAAATTGACACATCGCCATTTGGTCTCAGAGACGATCCTAGTAATGATATCAAATGGATTTACTATACAGGTTTTTGGTATACTTTTGTAGAAGGTATATTATATAAGATTATAGAAGATGATATTCCCACAACAAGTATTACTGCTCTCAGTTCTTTCAATCTGTTAATATTAACTCTAATTAAGTTAAGATTAAATTTACATTTTCGAGACTTAGCCTTTCATTTTAAAATTTCCCGATCAACTGCTTCAACATATTTTGAAAAGGTCATAGATATTCTCCATAAAACATTACAGCAGTTAATAATATGGCCTGAGCGTTCAGTGGCCTCCAAAAATATACCATCTTGTTTCCAAGAAGCATTTCAAGATAAAACAACCATCATTTTAGATTGTTTTGAAGTTTTTATTGAAAAACCCGCGTCTTTAAAAACACAGATGCAATGCTGGTCACATTATAAACACCACAACACTGTAATATTTTTAATAGGAATTACACCACAAGGTAGAGTAAGCTATATTAGTAAGGCATGGGGTGGGCGTACCTCAGACAAACAAATTGTTGGGAACAGTGGTTTTTTAAATCATATCCCTGGGGATATTGTTTTAGCTGATAGGGGTTTCTTAATAAAAGAAACTTTAGGAGTTTTACAAAGTAAATTGGTTATCCCTGCCTTCACGAAGGGTAAAAAGCAGTTACATCCTCTGGATATTGAGGCTACAAGACATATAGCTCATGTAAGAATACATGTGGAAAGAACAATTGGCATGTTAAAAAATAAATTCAATATTTTTAAAGATACCATACCAATATCTATGATAAAAAAGGAAAATGACCCTGATGAATATTGGCGCCAACAGACAGCAGACAAACATGGCGTCAGTAGGCAAACGCCATATTGGGTCACGTGATTTGGAATGCCCTATTACGAAACGTCAAAAACTACACGAAAAGCTATTCGTTTCCATGGCAACTACTAAAGGTGTTATCTTATTGGTTATTCGCCGTGCGATTTACTTTACAGATGCTACCTTATTGGTTGTTGATCGTTCTCCTTGTTTACGGTAAAGTAAAACGCACAGTGTTTAACCAAACAGTTGGCAAGTTGTACGATTTGCTTCATTTTCTATAGGGGCAGTAGAAAAAATAGATATTTCACTAGATAGAAGAGAACAGTGAACCATAATGTAAGGTTTGCAGTGTTTTTCGACTTGGTAGTACTAATATATTTTTTGATTTCGGTTATGTTGATTACAAGACTAGCGTCTTTCCCAAGTGGTCAGAACCCCAATATTCCTGTAGGAGGAGGTGTGGAAAACACACCCACCCTCCTGTTTACGACACATCATCACCACCACGCGTGTTAATCAGGCAAGTGCCTCGACACCGATCTGAATACTGATATGCCCAATCTGCATAACTGCTGTCTAATAGCGCTTCTCGGGGGCCAGTTTGCTCACTTCGCAGTGCTGATATCATTGCGAAACCACACATTAAGGCCGTTTTACTTGATTATCTTCCCGGTCATGTCTCACCGGGACAGCCTCTAGACGGAAAATCTCGTTGTGGATAGACAGCTTCATTTTATTACGCCTATTGTGTCAACGGTGCATTAGGCGAATTAATAATGATTGTCTACTCTTGCGTCTTTGCTGATTAATTCAGATTTATGGCTGATTTCTAGTCTTGAGTAGAAGGAATTTCATTAATAACTATACTTAAGATGTTTACCTACTCAGGCCCGGTCTGGCCAGGTCGGCAGGTCGGCGATCGCCGAGGGCCCCCGGCCAAGGGAGCCCCCAGCTGAATAAAACTAAACTGGAAAAATTTTTTGAAAATATGTTTTTTGGCAAGTTTATTACATTTAAACGTTAAGGTAGACTTTACCAAAGATATAGGAAGCAGTTATGGACCAATTGGCTATTTTTGTACGGTATATCATCCGATAAAAAGTTTATGAAAGGCTTCTAGAAAATACTGTAGTTGAAGACTCGAGTGGACTTGCATTGTAAAGAGTGTTTTTTTTCGAGGTATATAACTTTAAGTTGGCATTACTGTTCAAGATGGCGACCGATTTAACAGCTGTCAAATGATTTATTCTCAGTTTGGTTCGGTTATTCATCGAATTCAGCCAAACGATCATCAAGTAAGGCGTAGATTCGTCGAATGGGCCCAAAAGGAGATTGCCGTTGTTCCCTATTTTCATGAGCGAATTTTGTTTAGCGATGAAGCGCACTTCTGGTTGAATGGCTATGTCAACAAACAAAACTGCAGCTTTTGGAGTGAAGTTAATCCTCAAGTGTATGTCGAAACACCGTTACATCCAGAAAAACTGACTGTTTGGTGCGCTTTATGGGCTGGTGGAATCATTGGTCCGTACTTCTTCAAAAACGATGATGGCCAGTCAAAAGTGATCGGTACAGAGCCATGATTATTAACTTTTTCATTCCTGAATTGAACAACCATGATGTCCAGGAGCTGTGGTTCCAACAAGACGGCACAACATGTCACACAGCTCGTGCCACAATCGATTTATTGAAAGACACGTTTGGTGACCGCCTAATTTCACGTTTTGGACCTGTGAATTGGCCTCCAAGATCTTGTGATTTAACACCGCTAGACTACTTTCTGTGGAGCTATGTAAAGTCATTGGTCTATACGGATAAGCCACAAACCCTTGACCATTTGGAAGACAACATTCGCCGTGTTATTGCTGATATATGGCCACAAATGTTGGGAAAATTCATCGAAAATTGGACGTCCAGATGGGACTACATCCGAGCCAGCCGTGGCGGTCATATGCCAGAAATCATATTTAAAATGTAATGCCACAAGATCATCTTGCGGATAAATAAAATTCATGTCAATCTAATAATCCATCGTTGTTTTATTGCAATTTAATGTTCTATATGTATGTATGTTTAAATTGTCAGTTTTAGTTTCATACTGTAACTTTGAATTTACTTGAAATAAAGAAATATTATCATTATCATTATCATTATAACTCTAAAAAAACACCCTTTACAAGCGTGTAACTTCAGAATTAAAAATTATTCAAGAGAACGTTTTCGCTGCCGGGGGAGGTTCTCGTCTTATTTCCTGAAGGGGGGCCTCAAATCAGCATCTAGCCGAGGGCCTCCAATGGAGCCAGACCGGGCCTGTACCTACTGGTAAAAAGGTTAACAGTTACAATCTTTCATATGGTCCACCATATACAGTTCAGAGTGTAATTCATCAGACTCTGCACTACTATGGCTTGAGTCAATACGCTATTACACGTCACTCAATAAGTCCCTAGACCTGGCGCACAGAAGGCGCCGCCGCCAGTGCCATACCACTTTTTTTTTGGTAGTATCAAGTTTCAAAAGTTGAGTATTTCGGAACATAGATTTGAGTCTGGATCGATATATTGAAGGTTAAGCGTCGCTACATTTGTTGTTATTGTTGAAAAAATTGATAAAAACGAGTTTCGTGTAAAGCACTGTTTTTAGCGAAGACTTGATAAGTGTTATTCATATTCTGCTCTATCCATAAAAATGGTTGAAAAAGTGATTACCGAGATTGAAGCCTATTTCTGAAGCAGAGATGGATCTTTCTACATAAAAGGTAAAAAAAAAGTTAGAGCCGCTCTGGAGTACAAGTATTAGACTTACAACTTTGCTTCGGCCGTTTTGCAATAGGTGGTTGTAGCAGTAAGAGGTAGTCGAAATAAATAGATCGTAGATGTCATACAATAAGCTTAGGCATTTGTAAACATAACGCCATCGAAATATTAGTCGATTTGTGTTTGCATCATGAATTTATTCTCGATTAAACATGTCAGCTAACGAGCAAATTCTCGTCATTTGCGGGTGGTTTCAATTTTCTGGTTCAATATAAAGGAATCTGCGACTGAGGCTCATCGAATGCTCTATAATATATATGGTGAGGCCGCTATTAGTCAAAGAACGTGCCGAGCTTTGGAAGAGAGAAGGTTTTTGAAGATGCAGAATTGGAGGCATTACTTGATCAAGACTCTTGTCAAACGCATCAAGAATTGGCAGGATCATTGTGAGTGACACAACCAGCCATTTCAAAACGCCTGAAAGTCATAAGAATGATTCAGAAACTAGGGAATTGGGTGCCGTATGAGTTGAAGCCGGAAATCTTGAACGGCGTTTGTTTGCTTGTGAACAGCTACTTGCAAAGCAAAGACGGAAGGGATTTCTGCATCGCATTGTGACTGAATACGAAAAATGGGTTCATTACGATAATCCCAAGTGCAGAAAATCATGGGGATATCCCGTCCATGCTTCCACGTCGTCGGCCAAACTGAATATTCACGGTCATTATGAGTTGTTGAAACCGACTGTTACAATCACAGGCGATCGTTATCGAACGCAATTAATGCGTTTGAGCCGAGCATCGAAATATAACGCAGAAACAAGATAAAGTGATTTTACAGCATAACAATGCTTATCTGCACATTTATAGACTCAAATATCCCAAAGCTCATCAGAAAATATTATTCCGCACGAGTCGAGACATTGAGCACTAGAAGCATTTTCTAGGAAACTCAAATATCACTCACGACTTGTGGATGAGATGAATAACATTATTTCCACTCTTGGTTGAGGATCTAAGTCATAAACTCCGTAAAACTAATTCAAATTGAAATAAACCTGGCGGATTAATGGAGTTAATGGAATTATCACTAATGTTCAAACTGACATCTGTGTATTATAGAATTCTCGTTCGCGAGTTGCATCCCTCAGAGGGTAAACATTATTGTTAGTAGTGAGACATTACATGCCTTTTCCATTTATCCTTTCCACTATGGATTTCAAATCCGTAATAAAGATAAGTGAAGTAGTATAATATTTCTATTATGAGTTGTATTATTAAAATCATAATTTACTACATAATTTATCTACTTGAGTATCTAGCTTGAATAAATTATACATAGGCAACCACTGCCGCCGTTTTTGTCCAAAATTCGAGGCTTTATTATTTATTTATATCCTAACAGACCACAAAAGTCTCATTACAAGGATAAAAAGGTAACATCAAAAATAACTATACATAATAAATCACAAGAAAGTGACGGGTGTTTTTTTTCGAGGTATATAACTTTAAGTTGGCATTACTGTTCAAAATGGCGACCGATTTAAGAGCTGTCAAGTGATTCATTCTCAGTTTAGTTCAGTCTATCCATCATGAATAGACTCACGCCTGAACAACGCTTGCAAATAGTGCAATTTTATTTCGAAAATAATGGTTCTGTGCGGAATACGTATCGCGCACTACGTCCATTTTATTTTGTTTAGCGATGAAGAGCACTGCTGGTTGAATGGCTACGTCAACAAACAAAACTGCCGTATTTGGAGTGAAGCTAATCCTCAAGTGTATGTCGAAATACCGTTACATCCAGAAAAACTGACTGTTTGGTGCGCTTTATGGGCTGGTGGAATCATTGGTTCGTACCTCTTCAAAAACGATGATGGCCAGAACGTTACAGTCAATGGTGATCGGTATAGAGCCATGATTACTAACTTTTTCATTCCTGAATTGAACAACCATGATGTCCAGGAGCTGTGGTTCCAACAAGACGGCGCAACATGTAACACAGCTCGTGCCACAATCGATTTATTGAAAGACACGTTTGGTGACCGCTTAATTTCACATTTTGGACCTGTGAATTGGCCTCCAAGATCTTGTGATTTAACACCGCTAGACTACTTTCAGTGGGGCTATGTAAAGTCATTGGTCTATGCGGATAAGCCACAAACCCTTGACCATTTGGAAGACAACATTCGCCGTGTTATTGCCGATATACGGCCACAAATGTTGGAAAAAGTCATCGAAAATTGGACGTCCAGATTGGACTACATCCGAGCCAGCCGTGGCGGTCATATGCCAGAAATCATATTTAAAATGTAATGCCTCAAGATTATCTTGCGGATAAATAAAATTCATGTCAATCGAATAATCCATTGTTATTTTATTGCAATTTAAAGTTCTATAGCTCTAAAAAACACCCTTTATGTCTGTATTGTCATGCTGTATAATTACTTTATCATGTCTCTCGTTGTATTGCGTACGTTCGTCTTTCAATGCTCGGCTCAAACGCATTAATTGCGTTCTATAACGATTGCCTGTGATTGTTTCAGTCGGTTTCAACAACTCATAATACACTACGCCGAGCTGGTTCCACCAAATACTGAGCATTACTTTAGAACTGTGAATATTCTGGGATATCTCCATGATTTTTGATTTTATACGCTTGGGATTATCGTAGTTAACTCATTTTTCGTCTCCAGTCACAATGCGAAGTAAAAATCTCTTCTGTCTTTGCCTTGCAGCAGCTGTTCACAAGCAAACAACGTTTGCAAGGCGTTTTTAAATGGCTGGTTGCATCACTCCCAATAATTCTACCAATTCTTGATACGTTTAACACGAATTTTGATCAAATAATGCCTCTAATTCTGAATCTCCGAATCACTAGTGATTTGGAGGTTGCGGGTTCGAGTCCTACTCGATGAGGTACTCGATAATTTATTTCTCTATTTCGTAATGAGTTCATTACAGTTCTAAAAACAGTGCTGTAATGAACTCATTACAGCATCGTTTTCGGTTATTTTTCTTTTTGTGGTTGTCTATACTAACTGCCGATCCTATCAAATTTCAACAAACGTCAATAATTGTCAATATAATATAATTTGGATATAGTGAAATGAATTTCAACATTATTCGCAATTTCTCTCAATTCTGGTGGTGTTAAATCGATTTCGTCAAACATAGTTCACGAATTTAATACGTAATTGCAAATTATTTCCAAATTCGAAACGTACAATTCATATTCAAATTCCGTAATCTGTCAATTTTCGTAACAGTCACACCAACTGCCAAGATACAACACAAAAGTCACTAGGATATATAATCTAAATTTTTCGTTTAATTTCGACATTATTTCACAAAAATTGACTGAAATAGAGAAAATATCGCGCCTTCGTCGCTCGTTTTCGAATTTCGCATTCGTGTTGGAATAGGAGCCCATTCGGCAACATGTTTTAGAATATACTATTACACGCCAATAAACTATTCATCTTGTAATTAATTCACAGACGCAATAGCTAGTCTACGCGTTCAACCGAATTTTTTCTCAATAACGATCGATAATCAACCGCAATGGGGGTTCCTCGCTCAAACATGACTGAGATATCAAACTTGGCGAAACATGTCTCAGATCCAGAATCGCATTATACATTCATCGAAACTGCGAGATACAACAACACGTAAGATCAAGAAGCATCATCTGTTCGCGAACAATTTTCCATTGATTGACATGTTCTCGTTAGGAGGTTTGGAGGAAATTAGTTCGAAATATAGATGGAGAACACATAATTTCCCGAATTCCCAATAGGAAACTAACAATTCCACGTGAATCTGACATGCAATGAATCGGGTGACATGTGACACGTCCCAAGAACTAAATAACGTTCATTTGGAAGTTCAATTCCCCTAACTCGGGGGTCTCGTGCCGCATTTGCATAACACACGAATTCAACTGTTTTAAGGGAGGCTCTCTTGGATTTATTTTATGTCTTTGTGCACACGCACAGATGTGTCACTGCTCCTGAGAACCTCATGGAAAAAAGCTTCGGGTTTTTATCGGCAATTCAGAAGGATGGATCTATTGCCGCGAACGGGATCATAAGGTGAATTATGCTTTAGGTGGTATTATAAAGATTGGTGAATTCATCGTAGCCAGGGTAGAATATGCAATCCACTCTTCAATCAAAACCATTACATCGTAAGGTACAAGATTATTATAACAAAAATATTAAAATATAATATGCAAACATATCATATAAAGCATCGAACTTTTACTGATGATTGATGCCGAAATGGGTGTCCAAGAATGGAAGAATCCAAAAAATCATGGGTGCATATCTCAGAGTAATAAACATAGATAGAGGAAGCATTTTTCATTTTCAGTAAGCCTAATTTGTCCTCAACATGAACCATCAAATTTGACAGGAAGCGCGCGGAAATGAAAACATATCAGTGATACGAGATTTCACTCAATTCGCGAGTTTCTCCACAAAGAACGCACTTCTTATGTCCCATAGTGAATCAAAGTTTCATATTAACTCAAAATATATTGAAATAAATACCTAAATATGTCAGAAATTCAGAAAACAAACTTCAAGCGCGCCAAACGACGTGGAACAACCGATGACATTAGGAGAGCCAAAGTTGCCAAACCTTGGATTTCAGCAGGTAGATACAGAAAATAATAACAATTACGACAATTAGGAAAAATATTGTATTCCAAACATTCAAATTTGCATATTTAATCGGGAATCACTCAAATAAAAATATTTCATTCGATATAATATACATTCATAACGATATAATAAAATTGTGGATTTGAAAATATATCACAATCCGACAAAGTAATCTAACCAAGTTGTGGACATGTACCTAATTGCCTATACTCCCTCTATCTCTGTTTATTTCTCTATGGATTGAACTAAAAAAATTCACCCGGTATATACAGGGTGTCCCGGGAAGAATGCGACAAACGAATACCATGAAATGAAGTCATCATGGAGGACCCGTATCAAGAGGTTTTATTCGCCTGAGTGCCTTCGATTGACAAGGCGATGTTCATCTTATGAGTGAAATTTCACTGTTGAACAACTCTTTAACTAATCGACCGAATAATTTCAAATTTTGAAGTTTTGTCACCCTTTCCTATCGCCTTCCTTCAATATTTCTGAATTCGAGTAAATCAGTTCCGGACTAGGAAAATTTCAGACTTTTCCTATTTTCGTGAATATTGGATCATCCTGTACGTGAACATTATGATTTTTTTCCGTTTTCGGAACCACAAAGAATCAATTAATTATAAAAATTCGAAATCACTGCTTGGCACGGTCATACAGGGTGATCAATAAACATTTCCTTATGAGTGAAATATTTTTAGTTCAATAACTCTTCAACAAATCCACCGAATAATTTCAATTTTTGAAGTTTTGTCGCCCTTTACTATCGCCTTCTTTCAATATTTCTGAAATCGAATAAATCAGATCCGGACTAGGAAAATTTAAGACCATTTTTATTTTCTTGAATATTGAATTACCCTGTATGTTGATATTTTGATTCTTTTTCGTTTTCTTAACCACAATGAATTACTTCATAATAAAAATTTTAAATCTCTGCTTGGAGCCATCATTCAGGGTGATCAATAAACATTTCTTCATGAAAGAAATTTCATAGTTCAAGATATCTTGAATTTATAGGTAGAATTCATGAGGGAATGTTTATTGGTCACCCTGTATGACGGTGGCAAGCTGAGTTTTAGAATGTTGATTATGAATTAATTCGTTGTGGTTAGGAAAATGGAAAAAATTATGATATTGACGAACAGAGTGATCCAATATTCACGAATATATAAAAAGTCTAAAATTTTCCTAGTCCGGATCTGATTTACTCGAATTCAGAAATATTGAAGGAAGGCGATAGGAAAGGGTGACAAAACTTCAAAATTTGAAATTATTCGGTCGATTAGTTAAAGAGTTATTGAACTGTAAAATTTCACTCATGAGATGAACATCACCCTGTATATCCCCAACGAAGGCACTCAGGCGATTGAAACATCTTGATACGGGTCCTCCATGATGACCTTAATTTATGGTATTCGTTTGTCGCATTCTTCCCGGGACACCCTGTATAAAAGGAACCTTCGACCTTATCTATCGTTGTATGTTCTAATCAAATATCCCAAATCATAAACCAAAGTGAAACATCTGCAACAACGGGTTGGAGTAAATTTAAATAATTATGCAATAACACGCACCTAGTTATAAAAGTTGTGTAGTCAGTCATCTCTTGATTCGAACCACAGCATTCTGATATTTTCTCATTAAAATATTTTAATTACAATTCAATGTATATTCAAATGCTGAGAAATTGCAGAATAAATTGCGTGGAAATATCAAGCGGCATTCAAAGATGTCATAGCCCGTCTGCTCTCTGGTGAAAGGGTTGCAAAACAAGAGACGGTAATTTGTAAACTTTTTGCTTCGCTTGCTATAATACGATTTGCATGGTATTCAAGTTTCTGGAATGATTATGGCCGTGGTGGCCTCTTCCGGTTGAACCGAAAGGTATAATTGAATAGATCAGGAACTTCATTCTGAAAATTCAGAAGAAAAATATTGAATCTCAACTAATTCAATAATATCCAAATTGAAATATCAACAATACGAAAGTTGCCACTGCTACTCCCTCCGTTAGTTACGTTAATGTATTATTAGGTAAAAGGCCTACTTTAAGGGCTATACAATAAATTTGAATTAATTATAAAAGTCAATCATTAGGAATTCTCCTTCAAACAAAAATTCAGAATTTCTTATATCGTTAAAACGTCACATTTCAAACAAACCATTTAACCTTTTATCTTTTTAATTTTCAATTACCTTTCGTTTAGTTTCCATTGCAACATATAGCAACATCTACAGCAGATGACATGGATAGAGAAGAACATTATAATCAGGTTAGAAATGCAGCTGACGATCAAGGATTATAAAAAAAATAATACAGACTTCAATCTCTCATGTCTAATTTTGTATTGGATTGGTTGTACAAGCTCTTTGGCATCTATGATGCTCTTATGCTCCCTTTGTCTATGTTTAATACCTAAGGTTTAGGCAGTGTTGTGAATTAGTACATAATTATCAGATTTTAACATTTCATTTCAATTCATTTCAATCATTTCAATTTCTAACTTAATTGATCTTATTGCAACCCAATCTTTCAATAGCAGAAAGCATTGTTTATTCTCGATATTGGGGAATAAGAACTTCGGCTACTCCGCTTAAAGAGTTTAAATTCAAATCACACAAAACACAACAAATTTAGACTATACTCATGTCTTTTAAATGAACCACTGTTGCCTACATACACAGAGTCAACGTTAAGGGTGAAACAAGAAGTAACTGTTTCAGGTGCTTCTATTTGAGGGGTGGCAATTCGGCCCAGTTTGCTGGTCGCCTTTTCATATTTCATCCTCAAAAACGCTGTTGTTCCGCGCCACTGCGTTTGTCAAAATCTCCAAACCACCTCTGCTAAGCCACCTGTATGAAAAATAACACATGGCAGCACAACCGATATAAACAGAATTCCCTATTCCCCCATTGAAAGAGGGATAAAATAATTATGTATTTCATAAAAACGAAAACCAACACTACCTTCACTTTCGAAGAATCTGGCGATTCTTCCGAATTTTTATTATTATTTTATTGAAAAAATGATGCTTGTATAACTTTTATTTCTCAATGTAATAACATAATGGCAGTATAACTGAATGATTTCAAAGGGATCCTAAAGGATACACCCATCTTCCAGGTTTACGTCTCTGGAAAATATAGAAACAATATTAGGATATTTAATGAATTCGGTCCTTACTTGGCGGAAATTCATTATAAATGGAAGTAATTTCCGGTAGACTATCAGTCAAAAATCTAGCATGATGAAGCCACAGTGTGGCGAAACAATTGGCACTAACAATTAAATAGTTTAGCGTAAATTACTTTGTTTTATTTTATTCAAAATTAGGATATTTGATCCTATATTTTTCATTTTGGGAAGGTTTAGAGTAGATAAAAATTCACTTGATTGGTGAAAAAGTCTTAAAATAAATCGTCGAAACCATAAAGATATTTCTAACAATTAATCTAAATCTATAATTTTTGTAAATATTAACTTTCCTAAAGATCACTATAAGAACAGATCTCATAAATTTTTAAAGTAGGTTCCAAGTACTTTACGAACGAGAACAAAATCTTTTTTTATTCGAAATTTTTAAATCTAATGCATTGTCAGCAAATCTCAATACAATAAAAACTGATAGTTGTTAATACGATTTGGGTAATACTTACCCTAGGTGTTGTTCTTCCATATGCCCCAAGAACGTTGATTGCAATAACAAGTATTATAAAATAGGTTAATAATCTGATTCTCATTGTAAGACTTCTTTTCAGTGAGAATTGATGGGAAATAACAAATGCTTCCCTCAATCTTCACGTTTTAAAGTGAAGTGAGGTTGATTAATTGATAAACATTTGATAACATTGAAATGGTTGATATAAGAAAAAATAGGATTGTTCGAAAAATTTAAACAAAAAAACATAAACTTCCTGATTTATAAATGAGTAACTCTTATCTTGTTTACTGGTCCTCCTACTGAGTCCAGAAGAAAATTATCAGCTTATTGTAATGTTCAATTAGTGTCTTGTTTCTTATATTACTCACTTTGTGAATCATTAAATGATACCTATTCATGACGATTGATAGTTACAACTTCTCTATTGAAGTAATAAAATCAATTTACACACATGAAAAGTACTAATTTGAAACCGGGAGCTTCTATTCGTTTGTTAGAATTCTTATCCCTGTAATTTTCCCAGGAAAATCCACAAAACTCAAGTCCCGGGCCTGACGCACAGAGGGCAGTCCTAGAGCCATAACACTTTTTTCTCGCTAGTACCAAGCTTCAAAAGATGCGTGTCAAAATTTCGGAGCATAGAGTTAAATCTGGAGCGAAATATTAAAATGAAGCTACATTTGTTATTTTTGTTATTGTTTAAAAATGGAGGAGAACGACTTTCGCGTGTAAAATACTGATTTTTAATGAGAAAAACACTGTACAAAAACGCTATGGTTCAATAAGTTATTTTGACTGCCATAGACAATTACGGCTGTCCCTAGACGTACAATTATATTGAACAATATTGGAAGTTGTAAATATTATTGAACTTGTGGTTCTGGTATTGAAGGATGGCCAATATATTGTACGAAATCAAAGCAATTGGATATTTATTGTGCAATTTTGAAAAATACTGCATCATTTATGGGTGATATTGTGCAATGTGGCACACACACTTACAATATTATTGCACAACTCCTAATATTGTACAATATTATTATATTTTACTGGTTTGTCCCGTGTAACGTGTTATTCGTGTATAAACTATTTCTATTTTTAAATCCCCAATAATGAACAACGGAGTAATCAAGCAAGAACATCGTGATTCCATTGTTTTATGAGAGTATCTGAAATAGCATCCGACATTCAACTGAGATGGAAGAAGAGAACCGTTGAAATCATTATCTGTAAATAACCATTAAACTCTTAGTTTATGTTACGAAACATTCCTGTCTTGGGCAGACTTGGGTGGATAAAGCAGAATAATTTCATTCCGCATCTTACGCTTTTCAAATTTATGTCAGATGCCAGGACTTCTGGAATAATTCCGTTGTGTTACAACGTATAACTTTGTAATCTTATAGTTAACGCTCAAATGAGCTTCCTTAAGTTGATCAACAAACGAAACCAGATAGTGGAATAGTGAATTTAAGTAATTTAATTTTATCTCGTGATGAGGCGATATACTTTTGTTCTCTGCTTTCTAAATAGGCTTCAACCTCGACAATCACTTTTTCGTTAGATCCAAAGTTCTTTGCCTGAAGTCAAGGGTGGAGTGGAATCAATGTCTCCATTGTTTCACAATGATGCAAAAAATTTTTTTATTCTTAAACAGCTCGAAACATGCGTTCAATATAGAGAATTAACTCCATATTTCAAAATGTGCACTCGTATTTTCTGAAGCTTAGTAAGTTACAAGAAATCCCCCGCATAACCCAATTTTTCTTCTTCTTCTTCTTCTCCTTCTTCTACTTCTTCTCCTTTTTCTCCTTATTCTTCTTCTTCTTCTCCTTCTTCTTCCTCTTCTTCTTAACATCATCTTCTTCTTCTTTTTTCTTCTTCTTTTTTCTTCTTCTCTCTTCTTCTTCTTGTTCTTCTTATTCTTCTTCTTCTTCTCATTCTTCTTCCACTCTCATTTAGGTCGTAATATATTAACGGCGTCTCTGTTGGAGTGGAGACTTCCAACCATATATTTTCCTTGGTCTTTCCACTTCACTTTTTCCGATTGGAATCTCGGGCTATTCTCCTCCGGCAATTCACATCGCAGAAATAAGAAATTGAGCGTCTTGCGAACTTTTCTTGAAATATCATATAATTAATTTCAGTTCAAAAAAAAATCGGTATATTTGGCAATAGGGGTGAAAATTGGCGGTTTAAGTGACATTTTCTTCATTTCCAATGAAGTACAGGTCAATCACTGACCATACAGTGACTTTTTGTGAAAGTAATGGTCTCTCAGCAGTTAGATGAGGATTTTCACTGCCCCATATGTCACAATTTTGCGCCACGTAGCCACCGAGTGAAAAATGTGCTTCGTCGCTGAAGAAAATTCTATGCGAAAAATCGTCATACAAACGTTCTAGTTCAAGTAACCAATAATGGCATAAGTTCTACCCATTCCATGGTCAGCTGGCTTCAGTTCAACTGAACCTGATAAGGATGGAATAGCGTAAAAGGGCTCAAATGTTGTGCACACCGATAAATTTAGATTTCCTTCAACACTTTCTCTTTCACTAGCAATAATTTCGGTCGATGTGCATTTCGGTGATGTATGGGTCTTAAAACATCAGTAAGGCCGGTATTATAAAGGATAACCGACGGTTGAACCGGTTATCGGTTATCCTTCATATTACGGC
The DNA here is from genome assembly GCF_914767665.1 of Harmonia axyridis. NCBI lineage: Eukaryota > Metazoa > Arthropoda > Insecta > Coleoptera > Coccinellidae > Harmonia > Harmonia axyridis. The sequence goes on from NC_059503.1 coordinate 18,575,050, forward strand.
CCTTAGAGATCCAGTCCCTTGCAATTTTTCCCCTGTCCTACCGTATTATGAAGGATAACCGACGGTTGAACCGTACGTCAACTACTAAATTCCGTATTTCTAATAAGGAATTTGGTAGTTGACCCAATGGTTGAACCGTCGGTTATCCTTCATGATACCGGCCCTTAGAGATCCAGTCTCTTGCAAATTTTGCACTGTCCTACCAATTTTATGCTCATGTGGACGACTATTTCAACCATAATTTGCACGAAATGTACTTAGACTAGAAAAGATTAGAGGAGGGGCAAAAGATCATCCGACCCCACATGCATCTCGACCTAAAGATGAAGTAATGTCTCAGTGAACTTTATTATCTTTCTGGGAGCTACATTCATCACTTGTTCCTGCTTCAAATACCAAGAGCCAAGGTGTTGTAGCACTTTCTGGTGAACAGCTTCACATTCGCATAGGAAGTGTTTGGCTGTCTCAGTGGCTTTTTAACAGAAAAGTCCACAAACGCTTTTCTTATGTTACAAAATGTACTTACTACAGAATTATAATTTTTGTTATAAGTTTTCATAATTTTCACACATTCAGCATTACATAAACGATCCATATTATTTAATTGCAATCCTTCATCTGAATATAAGACGCTTAAGGACACCCTGTGTAATCAATCAATAGGAAATCGCTCAGTCCACTGATTTCAATATGAGTAATGACAGAATCAGAAAAACGAATGAAAAGGGGAGACGCTATAAATTTACCACCCTGCGTTGAAAAATCTGTTGAAGGTTTATATCGAAATATTAATAAAAACTCCGGATTGATTTCGTTTGACAAACGACCTGATTCCGAGATCAATGCGATGAATTCATTAAAATCACATTATTCGGACGTATGTGCTCTAATACAGTTGTGTCATAAATCAAAAGACATGTGTCATTCAAAGGGGGAGTGATTGATCGCCAGGAATATGAAATTTTGTGAATTTATTTTCTGCCCTTTAAGTTTAAACTTTATTGCATCGAAATTTGAATGGGCCACGTGTGGTGAATTTAGTGCTTCCCCAAAGCATACGGCTCTATTCTTCCATTAATCTTCAAGAAAAGTTCCTTAATCTATCCATCATTTTAGAGAACTGTCTAATCGTCAGTGTATTCTTAATCTATTATACCCTTCTTGCAACTGTATTATTGCTTATTCTTCTACTATGAAACTTCCTTTTCTACTTCCCTGATATTTGCGTTAGCTTTTTCAGAGGATGTTTTTGAGCGCTCGTTCGACAATTTATCACATTTCGTCACATTACTGTATTGTTTGAACTCAAACGATAAGGTTCGACTCAATAATGACTCATATTGACCGCCCAATCTTTTAATATCAATGTCAATTCTTCTAAGCTCCTTTTTTCGTTCATTCAATTCAGATTCTAGTTCGCATCAAAATCCATAAATATTGCCCAAATATATTTGTGACTATATCTTGTAACAGGCCAATTAAAAAGTCCCCGGTCTACCATCTTAAAACACATTTTTTTGGCAAAATTCGATTTTATTATTCTCCAACTTTTCTATACCATTTTGTAGTACGATTTGTCTTTCGCTTCAAAATAGGTCTCAGTTTCGGCGATTACTTTTGGCGCTAAATTTATTTCCAACGAGCATTCTTTCGAGGTCTGAGAACAGAAAAAAGTCGCTGGAGGCCAGATCTGGCGAATACGGTGGATGCAAAAGCAATTCGAAGCCCAATTCATGCAATTTTCCATTGTTTTCATTGATTTGTGACACGGTGCATTGTCTTGATGAAACATCACCTTTTTTTCTTCAATTAGGACCGTTTTTTAACGATTTCATCCTTTAAACGATCCAATAACGCTATGGGATAATTGCTGTTGATGGTATGGCCCTTTTAGAGGTAATCAAGGAATATTATACCTTGCGCATCTTAAAATACTGATGCCATAACCTTGCCAGCTGAATGTTGTGTTTTTTCTAGCTTTGGATTCGGTTCATCGTGTGCAGTCCGCTCAGATGACTGTCGATTGGACTCCGGAGTAAAATGATGGAGCCATGTTTCATCTATTGTCACATATCGACGCAAAAATTCAGGTTTATTGCACTTAAACAGCTTCAAACACTTCTCAGAATCATTAACACATTGTTGCTTTTGATCGATTGTGAGCTTGCGCGGCACCCATTTTGCACACAGCTCTCTCATGTACAAACATTCGTGAATGATATGATGTACACGTTCAGATTATATCTTCACAATGTCTGCTATCTCGATTAACTCCACTTTACGGTCATTCAAAATTATTTTGTGAACTTTTTTGATTTTTTCTTCGGTGACAGCCTCTTTTGGGAGTCCACTGCATTCGCCGTCTTCGGTGCTCATTTCACCACTTTTAAACTTAGCATAAGTACCAATCAATGATGGTTGATTTCCCTGGTGCAGACCCCGGAAACTCTTCATCAAGCCAACTGTATTTTTTCCCTTCGAAAAGGAATATTTTATCAGCACACTCACAACGCAATATCTCACAAACTAATGGTCGGACTGCTGTCAAATTTTGACACGTATCGTTTGAAAATTGGTACTAACTAAAAATCATATGGGTTCAATACTAGCACCGCTATCTGTGCATCAGACCGGGGACTTTTCAATTGGCCTAATGGCCCTAATGTATCTGGGAATATTTCTTTGATTAGCTCATTTATACTTTGAACATACGCATTGCCGTAAACGTTTTGAAATTTATTTGGAATGAAGTTGTCAAACTCATGTGTTGTCATAGTGATTGATAATTGCACTGAATGTAAGATGTCTAAAAACATGGTGAATGCACTCGTCAATTTTTGAATGGAATGACATTCGACCAAATTGTAAATATTAGTTTTAGTTCGTGGCGGCGCCGCAATGTCATACTTGTCATTTCGATCTTTTTCCGTTGATTTTGATTGGATACATTAATTAAAACCCGATACTGACCAATCAAAAGCGATGTGTAACCGAGTATGATCGTGCAAAGTCGTGAAACAAAACACGAAACGATCACTAGAATGAATTCAAATATTTGAAATAGAGAGAGAGTTTATTGGTATTTCAATTACAAGAATTGCTTCCATAGATCATAACTATAATGAAAGATATACATATATATAGGTCCATAATGGCACAAAACTCATAAATAATAAATAACAAGAATATTAATTTGTTGATAGCGCCACCTACATTTGACATAACGAAGCTTATCTAATATTCTCAAAACTGGCAAAACAAAAGCTAATCGGTTGATACACCTGAATTTTAGACATCTTAACTGAATGTAATTATCAATGTAATGTTGACATGATTGGGTGAAGTTGTTTCATATGGCACAAAATGAAATTTGATTGGTTGTTGTTAAAAATTTTCAAAATTATATTCCCAACTGTAGGTATTCACTCCACTCGCACAAACAACATTGCTGAAAAATCTCGTTTCTAGAATTGCTTACACCAATTTCAAACTCGTAGGGGAATATATAACCCCAAAATTGACAAGAATAACATAAAGGAACGTTCCTTCACGTCTGTCGGCTGCATCACAGGATGTTAAATAAGCTTGAAATTCGGTCAGTTTTGATCCCATCCCACAACTCCGACATTATAAAGAAAAATATAAACTTCGGAATGAAATTCGATTTGCTCATCATATGCAGAGAGAGCCCCATCGGTAGTGTATTCAATATCTCAACGTACCTACTTCAAAAGGACGCACTTTTGATATCTTATTATGTTACTTTCGGGTTGGCGAACCTTGAAAATAGGAGAAGATGACGTTCTCTCGAAGCCAATATCGCTTTATTAAGTTTGAAATACATATTTGGGAATCGAGAGCTTTCAGTTTCATATAAAGAAAATTTTTCGATTTCTTTTTTCCCGTTCGATGGATGATGCTTTTTCTTTCCATGGTTGTTTCATTCAACAAACAAACTAGAAAATACGATGTAATTTGTGATGATATTACAAGCTGATATTGTAATGATATTACTTCAGATAAGATGTTTTTACTATCAATCAAATATCAATTACTGATATTGAAAAATCTAAGAAAGTTATATGATATTCTGTTTTTCCCTAATTTGAATTTATGTTTCCACGTGTTTAAATAATATAAGGTGTACAGTTTTGCTTCCGCCGTTTTCCAAAAGATTGCTGTAGCGGTATAAGAGGTAGTTGAAATAAATAGATCGTAGATGTCATACAATAAGCTTAGGTATTTGTAAACATAACGCCATCGAAATACTAGTCGATTTGTGTCTGCATCATAAAGTTATTTTTGATTAAACATGTCAGCTTACAAGCGAAATTCTCGTCATTAGCGAGGGTTTTAATTTTCTGCTTTAATATGAATAAATATTCAGCTGAGGCTCACCAAATGCTCTCAGATACCTATAGTGGGGCCGCTATTAGTGAAAGAACGTGACGAAAGTGGTTTCAACGCTTCAAGAACGGTGATTTTCACGTCGAAGACCAACGGTGGAAGAGAGAAGGTTTTTGAAGAAGCGGAATTGGAGGCATTACTTGATCAAGACTCGTGTCAAACGCAACAAGAATTGGCAGGATCATTAGGAGTGACGCAACAAGCTATTTCAAAATGCCTGAAAGTCATGGGAATGATTCAAAAATAAAAATTGGGTGCCGTACGAGTTGAAGCCGAGAGATGTTGAACGGCGTTTGTTTGCTTGTGAACAGCTGCTTGCAAGGCAAAGACGGAAGGGATCTCTGCATCGCATTGAGGCTGGAGACGAAAAATGGGTTCATTACGATCATCCCTCCCAAGCGCAGGGGATATCTCGGCCATGCTTCCATGTCGACGGCCAAACCGAATATTCACGATTCCAAGGTTATGCTTAGTATTTGGTGAGATCAGCTCGACGTAGTGTATTATGAGTTGTTGAAAGTGACTTTAACAATCACAGGCGATCGTTATCAATGCAAGTAATGCGTTTGAGCCGAGTCTTGAAAAGCAAACGACCGCAATACAACGAGAGACATGATAAAGTGATTTTACCATGTTGCGAAAGTGGTCAAGACATACTTGGAAACGTTGAAATGAGGACTCCTACTCCACCCGCCGCATTCTCCAGACTTTGCTTCCTTAGACCATCACTTGTTTCGATTAATGGCACACGGCCTGGCTGGCCAGTACTTCAGGTCTTATGAAGAAGTAATAATTGGATCGATTCATGGATCGCTTCAAAAGATGACCAGTTTTTTGAAGCGGGGTTCGTACGCTGCCCGGAAGATGGGAGAAAGTAGTAGCCAGCGATGGACAATACTTTGAATTACGAAAGTATAACCAGGTTTTCACAATAAAGCTTCGAATTTCAGAAAAAAACGGTGGAAGCAAAGTTATATGCCTTTGTACCTGAAATCACAAACTTTGGATAAAAATCAAAAATCATAAGACAAAATTGGAGAATGGCGTGAAATGAAAAGTTCTCATAACTTTTTTATTACTGGTACTATAAATATAAAACCAAATTATTCTACAGGCACCTTTTTTAGTAAAATCCATTGGTTTGATTTATGTTTTTCATTGCATTTAGGTTTGGGGTTATTGTGTTTTTTTTTAAGTAAACCATACAAATTTCTATAACAAATGAAAGCGCTTTTTCCCTTTCCAAAAAAAATATCTTTTAAAGCCCAGTACTTATTGATTGACATTGTAAAGACCGACTCAATACAATGAATCAATTATTTTATCATTATTCATCTGTACTATACTTGTACGAAAATTTTCCCCTCAGCCCAGATTCCGAAATCTCCAAATCGATTCGCTCATCAAATTTCCCGCTGATAGAACTCCAACACCCTTCCAATCCAGCCCGGAAATGAAGTACAAAACTGTAATTAGAATATAACTTATTTCATCAAGGTACCCAACAATGGAGCCGAACGAAATTAGCAACGTCTTATTAACTGTAAGATTTGGTACGAATTCGCGTGCGTGATTTCCAATTTCCATACGATTAGAAACTTGATGGCTTTTCAAGTTAATCTACATATAAAGGCGATGCCATCTGAATACCGCCCAGATCCTCGCTTCTTACATGTGGCTGCCTTGAAAAATTAAATGGGAATCGGCTGCCTTTTCTGGATAATAAAATGAAGACGACGTGATTTCAATGCATGTAGGGATCGGAGCGAGCCTATCTGACATCAACATAAATTTTTTTCGATATTGATTAATTTTTTTGCTGTTTTCGGATAACTGGAATTGTATGAACTTGCAAGAAGTAACACATTGTTCCTTGAAACTTCGTTTTTATTAAGTTGACAAACTCAATAAAGTTTCACATTCACCTTCAAGAGTGATACATGTACAGGATGTCCCAAATTCTCGAGAACTATAAGACTTAGAGAAGAAGTCTTCAAGGCCCCTTCGATTTCGTTTTTCGAAACAATTAGATATCAGAAAGCTACAGATATCAATTGAGAATTCCCCGGTCTACCATAGTAAAACACATTTTTTCGGCAAATTTCGATTTTATTATTCAACATTGTTGCCTTCGAGGGCGATACAGCGATTATAGCGATCTTCCAATATTTCGATACCATTTTTGTAGTAAGATTTATCTTTTGCTTCAAAATAGGCCTCAATTTCGGCGATTACTTCTTCATTGGCGATAAATTTCTTTCCAACGATCATTCTTTTGAGGTCTGAGAACAGGAAAAAGTCACTGGGTCCAGATCTGGCGAATATGGTGGATGCAGATGCAATTCGAAGCCCAATTCATGCAATTTTACCATTGTTTTCAATGATTTGTGACATCTTGATGAAACAGCAACTTGTTTTTCTTCAAATGAGGCCGTTTTTTAACGATTTCATCCTTTAAACGATATAATAATCGCTATTGATGGTCTGGCCCTTTTGGAGGTAATCAATGAATATTATACCTAACGCATTCCAGAATACTGATGACATAACCTTGCCAGCTAACTGTTGTGTTTTTCCTCGCTTTGGATTCGGTTCATCGTGTGCAGTCCACTCAGCTGACTGTCGATTGGACTCCGGAGTGAAATGATGGAGTCATGTTTCATCCATTTAAGCTCAGAAACCGGCAGCCAATCAAAAACGAGACCACTCTTTTCGCCACTGTGGTTTATTAAGTCATTGTAGATATTACTATTAATAATAGAATAGCAAACATGGCAATAAATATAGAAAATTTCTGTTTGAGATGTCAACATTTCACAAATTCTTTCAATCTGTTGGACATATCAGTTGATATAAGCCAATATTTTTCAATGTAATAATAAATGTGTTTCGAAATGAAGAGGATCGTAATAATATTTCAAATAACTTCACCAGTTATATACTACATGGGCTCCGCTATCATTTTATTGTTTTTCGCTGATTATAATCCATACTCAACAGGTTCCTGAGATTATTAAAGTTTACAGTATCAGTAGGAATAAATGTACCAGTACTTGTTTTGGTTGAAAGCACTAAAATTATATCATTCATATCCGTCACATAAATAAAAAAATAGTATAAATCCCAGTATCGAACCCTGTGGAACACCAGACAAAAGATGGAAGAAACCAGATGATTCCAGAGCCTCACTTTCCTGAAGCTACTTCCTCTCAGCATTTGGTAACTTTCTTCCCTTAATGAAATTCTGATGTTGGTGTGGAAGAGTTTAGTTCACTTAATTCCCAATATTCTTTATTAATATGGTTTAACTCGATCAACCGACTTACACTTAAGCCATGACACATCATAAATAATTACCACAAAGAAAATCCCCACGTGTGTTGTGCCTTGATCCCAATAATCCATGTTTGATAAATATTTGAGTTTTTCGCTTATTATAATTCATACCCAACTGTTTCCTGAGATTATTACAGTTTACAGTATTAGCAGGAATAATAAATGTGCCAGTACTTGTTTTGGTTGAAAGCACTAAAATTATATCATACGTATCCGCCACATAAATAAAAAAAAGTATAAATCCCAATATCGAACCCTGTGGAACGCCAGACAAAAGATGGAAGAAACCAGATGATTTCAGAGCCTCACTCTTCCTGAAGCTACTTCCTCTCAGCATTTGGTGATTTTCTTCCCTAAATGAAATTCTAATGTTGGTGTGGAAGAGTTTAGTTCATTCAATTCCCAATGTTCAAAACCACTTCTCCAATTCATACACCTGCAGAAACATAATGGTTTAACTCGATCAACCGACTTGCACTTAAGCCATGACACATCATAAATAATTACCACACAGAAAACCGCCACGTATGTCGTGCCTTGATCCTAATAATCCATGTTTGATAAATAATTGAGTTTTTCGCTGATTATAATCCATACCCAACTGGTTCCTGAGATTATTAAAGTTTACAGTATCAGCAGGAATAAATGTGCCAGTACTTGTTTTGGTTGAAAGCACTAAAATTATATCATACATATCCGCCACCTAAATAAAAAAAAGTATAAATCCCAGTATCGAACCCTGTGGAACACCAGACAAAAGATGGAATAAACCAGAAGATTCCAGAGCCTCACTCTCCTGAAGCTACTTCCTCTCAGCATTAGGTGATTTTCTTCCCTAAATGAAATTCTGATGTTGGTGTGGAAGAGTTTACTTCATTCAATTCCCAATGTTCAAAATCACTTCTCCAATTCATACACCTGCAGAAACATAATGGTTTAACTCGATCAACCGACTTGCACTTAAGCCATGACACATCATAAATAATTAATACACAGAAAACCGCCACGTATGTCGTGCCTTGATCCTAATAATCCATGTTTGATAAATAATTGAGTTTTTCGCTGATTATAATCCATACTCAACTGGTTCCTGAGATTATTAAAGTTTACAGTATCAGCAGGAATAAATGTGTCAGTATGTACTTGTTTTGGTTGAAAGCACTAAAATTATATCATTCATATCCGTCACATAAATAAAAAAAAGTATAAATCCCAGTATCGAACCCTGTGGAACACCAGACGAAATGTGGAAGAAACCAGATGATTCCAGGCCTCACTCTTCCTGAAGCTACTTCATATCAGCATTTGGTGATTTTCTTCCCTAAATGAAATTCTGATGTTGGTGTGGAAGAGTTTACTTCATTCAATTCCCAATGTTCAAAACCACTTCTCCCATTCACACACCTGCAGAAACATAATGGTTTAACTCGGTCAACCGACTAACACTTAAGCCATGACACACCATAAATAATTACCACACAGGAAACCACCACGTGTGTCGTGCCTTGATCCTAATAATCCAGCTTTGATAAATAATTGAGTAGTTCGTAGTTCAGTAAATCATAAGACGTGCGGGTTGCGTATGTGTTGTAAGTTTCGGAAGGGGGAGTTGCTAGCTTCTTGATGTAGCAGGCTGCGTTCCTTGCGCTCGGCGAATTCACCTTTCCGGAATTAATCCAAAGACGGGAGGTAACAAGCTTATTTGCGGAATGTCAGCACGCTCTACAGCCCATGCGAATCGGCCATAAGTGGCGTCAGTAGATACAGATGCTGGAAAATTAGTTGTTTTGTTTAATGATAATAATAATACCTACTCCTTTATTTCAAATAAGGTGCCTGAAATGAAATAGTATCTAAATACAAATTTCCGCCGACCTCTTAATAATACCTCAGTTTTTTGATAAGATAACCCCATTTTTTCGAAAACGGTTGAATATTTGAATCTAATTGAAACGTCCCCAGTCTACCATAGTAAAACACATTTTTTTGGCAAAATTCGATTTTATTATTCAACATAGTTGCCTTCGAGGGCGATACAGCATTTATAGCGACCTTCCAACATTTCGATACAATTTTTGTAGTACGATTTGACTTTCGCTTCAAAATAGGCCTCAGTTTCGGCGATTACTTCTTCATTGGCGCTAAATTTCTTTCCAGCGAGCATTATTTTGAGGTCTGAGAACGGAAAAAATCGCTGGGGGCAAGATCCGGCAAATACGGTGAATGCAAAAGCAATTCGAAGCCCAATTGTTTTCATTGACTTGTGACACGGCGCATTGTCTTGATGAAACAGCACACTTTTTTTTCTTCAAATGGGGTTTTATAACGATTTCATCCTTTAAACGATCCAATAACACTATATAATGATCGCTGTTGATGGTTTAGCCCTTTTGGAGGTAATCAATGAATATTATACTTGCGCATCCCAGGATACTGATGCCACAACCTTACCAGCTGACTGTTGTGTTTTTTCTCGCTTTGGATTCGGTTTATCGTGTGCAGTCCACTCAGCTGACTGTCGATTGGACTCCGGAGTGAAATGATCGAGCCATGTTTCATCCATTGTCACATATCGACGAAAAATTCAGGTTTTTTCACTTAAACAGCTTCAAACCTTGCTCAGAATCATTAACACGTTGTTGCTTTTGATCGGTTGTGAGCTCGCGCTGCACCCATTTTGCTCACAGCTTTCTCATGAACAAATATTCGTTAATGATATGATTTACACGTTCGGATGATATCTTCACAATGACTGCTATCCCGATCAACTCCACTTTACACTCATTCAAAATTATTTTGTGAACTTTTTTGATTTTTTCGTCGGTGACAGCCTCTTTTGGGCAACCACTGCGTTCGCCGTCTTCGGTGCTCATTTCACCACGTTTAAACTTAGCATAAGTACCAATCAATGATGGTTGATTTCCCTGGTGCAGACCCCGGAAACTCGTCATCAAGCCAACTGTATTTTTTCCCTGAGCGATTTTCCGAATTTTTATTTTCAAGTCGGAAAATCAATGTGTTGAGTTTTCGTTGGACCATCCTGTTTATAAAAGAGGATATTATATAAGGGCATCACGTTCAAACGACTGCACCAAATTGGTTAACTCTTTTTTTGTTGTGTTCATTACAATCATGAGGAGGTTTATACAACAAAATATTCTCGAAAAAACATTTTTCCTCCGACCGAGCGAACAATCATAGAGTATAATTTGACACTTCGAAGGATGTATTTTGAGTTGCCTGAAAGAACGTGCAAAGCTAAAATTTGATAAATATAGATGCCAGGCCCTGGCACCGCGGTCAATTACATTAAAATTCATGTTGTGATTGTTACATTTGTAACAGAAATAACGGTAATTGTTTCAGCAATAATAAATTAATTCCAGCTTGTCCGAAATTCTCAGCCATAATGCTCTTATAAGGCGTCTAGCGTAGGATACAAGTACAGCAAAAAGAACGTCCAAATGTAATTACACATTTCATATGAGTTATCTGGTAGAAGCAATGCAGTACAGACTGATTTGTGATGCTGAGGCCATCTGCGTACAGGACGTGACTACTGTTATAATTCAGTGAAAGACTGAAAGATAGCTAATTCGACCCATTTTGTCCACTCCGCGATTTCTTCGGCCAAATTCATTTTCATTTGTTCCTCAAAAAGGGTCCCGTAAATCGTGACAGGAATTATATACATCGTTGAAAGGAAAATTGGTTTTACTCAATTAATTGCTGCTTAATCGTCAATTTCCTGAGGCTTTCTCTCTAATTTGATAAGTAGAGAAAAAACTTCAATCAAAATATTGAATTTCTTTGTCATGAAATATTAATATTTTTTCCACAGGGAAATCGTTGCTATTTCCCTCAAATTTCCTCATTTTTTATCGATATTAGGTCGGTTGAATTATATCAGATAAATATATACACTCTTTGAATAATTTGAAATTTTGGTTATATTTTTCGCCTTATGTACGGCAACCAAGAATACAAGATATGGTTTTATAATTTGCTGACTTTCCCTTTATAGTTTGCAGTTGTAAGATGTCTAAAATACAGACTTGCAAATAAGGGAAAATAACGTGCGTTCATTCAAATTTATGGTCAAAAGTGCTGTGAAGAAATTAGAGTTGATTTTCTGTGATTACAATTTTTAACACGGCGTGCTGTTTCTTCTACAGTTCAGTGGTTGAACCTTATCGTTTGAAACCAATCCCGGATCCGAAAATTTCAGACATCATTACGAAATTATACAGCGATCTGTTCGGTGAACGAACGTTAAAAGACAGATCCTATTATTGATAAAGTTGAAAGTATAGAGTTCAGAATTTTATGATTTAGTTATACTAGGCCAGCAACGGTTTTCCACAAATTTTGAATGACTTGAGTTCTCTTATAATCGGTAGTCTCGTAATTGATTCGAGTATTCTCATAATCGGTTTGAGTCTTTGAGTATAGAATAACAGGAGGGAGCATAAAAGGACCAAAAATGATTCTGCATATGGCCGACTCCAGTTTCCATAAGCAGTGGCGTAGTAGGTTAGAAACTTCATTTTCAATAACGAATGTCAGCACTGAGTATCAAAATAGATATATTAAAATGAAACAACTAAATGTTAATAATGGAAAGGGAAGATGAGGTTGGGTTGATATAATAAAAGATACTTTATGTAGTCCAAAATAACAATTTCACGATAAATAACGCGACAATAATTCCTTTCAAATAACAGTAATATATGAATTGAAATGCAAGGAAAATGAATCGGAGATCATTAAACTTGTAAATGATTTTTGAAATGAATAAATGTTAGTTCATATCGTGTTATTCTATTTGAAATTGTCATTTTTGGGCTGTATGAATTTTCCCTAAGTTAATGAAACTGTACATATTGTACAGTTATTAAATTTGCATTTTTTTGACATATATTCATTAATATGCAGAATGCTGTTTTGAACTGGAATTGAAATAAAAAATTGAAAGGAAAAACATATATAATAATCATTTTTTTATTGAAGGAAACAATAATAAATAACAATTTACAATTATCGTTCATAAAAATGTGATAAAATAATGAACATTCCACAGATCCCCAAAATACCAAGGCCTGCAAACAGGTTTTGTATACGCTTTGTGCAGTTTAGAAAGAAGCAGTAATATTGAAGCATAAAGCATTTGTATATACTTCCTCAAATTCGCTTGTTGATAACACAGATCCAAACACTTTGTTCGTAGTAAGTATAATATTAAAAGAATAATATTCTTTGTGGGGGTGCATGGTATATTTGAAGCAATGAAAGCATTAAAATTCAGTTAAATATCGAAAAAAAAACAAATGTATTCAGTATAAGGTGCACATATGATGGTAAGTAATCTTCAGAAAAATGATAAGAGCAAACTATTATTTTCAAAGATAAAGTCACGCTTACGTGTGAAATGTTATACCAGCATTCATTTGTTTTTAAATTTTAGTACATCCACAAGATCCACAAATAACCATTTTCAATTATGTATTTGTTTACAACTTTGACAGAAACGGAAAGGAATGTTGACAGAGAATAAAGAATAACTAACTGATGGATAATCAGAGGTTTTTTCAGAACCGCCCCTTCCGTTCGCAAGAATCTTCAAAGGACAAGATAGATGTACATGCTACCTCTTGTTATTATATACTCAAAGATTTGAGTATTTTCATAATTAATTCGATCGAGTATTTCTGTGAACTGAATACTTCCATAATCGAATGTCTATGTCATCGGTACTACGAAAGTCAAGATTCAAGGCTATATTTTTTATTGATGCAGATGCATTTATGTTTGTTCTTATATTAGTGCCATTACATTACAGTCGTTACTGGTTCCATAGAAGGTAACGTATTATTTATTCCAAAAGAGTTATTTATTTCCAATACACTATTTACGATTGCAACTAAAACATCTTCTGAAACCGGGGAACCCCCCAGCCCCAGTAAATTTTACCCACTTAAGTAATATTGGTTTACGGTTTGAAATTATCTTTCGCTTCAGAATAAAAAACACCATTCATATATGATTCTTACCATCAGTATTTACTAGTTCCTTTTGAATTGATGAATGAAACTTTTTTTTTTATTTTACAGAATACATCGTCACTCATCAGCAAAATAATACTTCTGAATATAGAACAATAAAATGACTACATTTGACGGTACTAATTTGAGTTATGCATTGCCCAGTTTTCTAACTGAAAAAGTACTTTGTGCTAGCTGCAAATATTTTTTGTCAGTTCCACCCATTTATAGCTCAAATAATGGTGATTCAATATGTGGTAGATGCATTGATTTGAAAAACCCACAAGGTATCAGAAATAACCTTTTTGAAATACTCCTTGAAGTTATATCGTTCCCTTGTATGAATAAGCAATATGGTTGTTTAGAGAGTCGAACTGGGAAAACTATGTGGAGTCATGAAATCAGCTGTTTTCATAGAAGAGTGAACTGTCCAGTTGCAATATCAGAAACTTGTGATTGGATAGGTGATATAGAAACTATTTTAGAGCACTTTGAAGAATATCATGTCACATATTTAATGAATGAACCTTCATTCGAAGTAAATTTTGTAAATAATTTCGAAGATATCAGCTTATTGACTTATTCTGATAGTTTATTCCTAGTAAGAAGACGTGGTGACATAAAAGAAAAAAAATTTTGGTGCTCTGTTCAAGCAATTCAAAGGAATGAATCTGAAAAATTCCAATATACCTTGAAATTGAAAAATCCAATATCAGGTAAAACAATAAAATTTGAAACAAAAGAAGTGATTACTTTAAATGACCAAGACGGTTTTGAAATAGATTCAGTGGAAGTTCAAGTTCAATTGGAGAAACCTGTAATGATCATTGCAGATATAGAAATAGTAGAGCTTCAAGATAAATCTAATGCAGCCAAGGCAAAGTCTGATGTTTTAAGCAATGCAGATATGGAAATGTTGAAGGCAATTGAGTGTCCTGTTTGTTTTGAATATATGGTGCCACCTATTTTTCAATGTGAAATTGGTCATAGTATTTGTGGACAATGTAAGAGTAAAGTAAAACAATGTCCAACATGCACAAAACCTTTTGGTGCTGCTCAGAATTTTGCTGTTGAAAATATGACTTCTTATATAAAATATCCTTGTAAAAATTCTGAAAAGGGCTGCGAGTTTATTTCTACTGCCAAAAATATTAAACAACATGAACATTCATGTCAGTATAGTGCGTTCCTTTGTCCGACTTCAGATTATACTTCCTGTTCATGGTCTGGTTTGAAGCATCATATTTGGGAACATTGTCGGCAAAAACATAGAGATCACATTATAGAATGCCATTCTGTCAGTATACCTTTTGATCCAAACGAGGAAAATGAAGAAGAGGATTGTTTTATCATAAATTATATGAGAAACATTTTTGTATTACATTGGAAATTTGTTAATCAAACTTTCTTTTGGTCAGTACAATTAGTCGGACCAATAGAAGATAGTAATAATTATTATTTTGATTTGGATATAATTGATCGAAGTGGTAAAAATTTGAGAATTTTCATGAGAGGTTTTTGTGAAGCCCTTACTGATAAATATTTAGCATTCACAGAAAATAGATCTTTTATATTTTTAACTTTAGATCAAGTGAAGCCCTTGATAAATGAAGTATTATCATTCAAACCATCAGTTTTTAAGAATACTTCAAATGAAAAATAATTTTGTTTATTCAAAAAAAAAGTTTTTTATGTTAAATTTTTTTTTATCTTTTTAAGAGTTGGCATTTTTTCAAACCGAATATGTGTATTCAGTTGCTCAAAATAATTGAAAATAAAAATATTTCGATACTATAGGCTTTTTTTCCTCTTAGAGAGAACTCCGATTTGCATGACAAATTAATACTTAATACAGAAAAAAAAAAAGAAATAGCAAATATTTAATCTTTATCAAGATTTTATTTATTAATATGTGAAGAACGAAACGCTTTAACATCAACAACACAAGGGGAATTTACCTTTATTCATTTCAACTACATTAAAAATGGTATGTAAATATAAACATTTTATATAATAAAAATATACATCAAGTTTATAGATTACTGAGGCCTTAACAGACAAATTCCAATTAATATGATTATTTTTCAACCTACCCAACTCCGCACAGTCAAATGTTCAATAAACTCATCCTGTGCAAATTGATGAATAGTTGCAACTCTTTATATTTCATGTGAACACTGATATGCTATATTTAAATAAGTTCTTGACAATAAACATGCTTATAACTAATAGTTTATTATAAAGGAACAAAAAATATGGCAAAACAATGCTTATTATACCATTCTACATAAAAAAAATTTCGGTTAGTAGTATTCTGGATTCGAATTATTTTTTTATATTTCCAATTTCCTATCATCCCTTAAAAACATTATTGAAAACAAAGATTGAATAATAACAATACATCAAAGAAAATAATTCGAGTAAAAAATATTAGAAGATTCACATATAATTTTTTTGCTTATGAAGTTAACATTCAAAATTAATTTGTACAATTGTGCAAAACATATATCAGTATCAATCAAGAAATTCTTTCTCATCGACTCAATTTTAATTCTCTGACAAATTAGACAAAAATAAAGAAGAACAAAACAATTAGTTGGAAATTTAAACTGTTAGAGGCAATAATTTTCTCATTAAAATTAACAAATTTATAGTTAATTCAGCACAAGAAAAAATTGATCAGAAACCTAAAACAAAGGTGGACCAAACAAATTTTCAACATGAAGGTTCGAGTACAAAAATTGAGTTATTGTATATTCAGATAGATTAATATCAACTAGATGACCTATAGTTTTATTTTCTTTGCATAATTAGTGACTCGATTCATATGAGTACTGAGTTGGCAATGATGTTAAGGACAAATATATATCCCGCAAATTAAAAATCTGTCATACAGATTTTCGGCTATATCAACTAATATAATACTCATCTCAAATTTGCTTTTGGCCAACCTATGTTTCGTTAGAAAACAACACCTTATTGGAAATGACTAGAAATTGTTTCATATAACCATATAAATATTATCATCAAGTAGTATGAATTATTCTTATTATTAGTTTCAGTTGAAAATTTTTCAGAGAAAATACTACAGGTTGAAATATTTTCAGTTTCACTAATTCTACAACGAACTTTCAACATCTGGAAGAAATCACTATGATTTTTTTAACTTGTACTGATTGCTACTAAAACATAGCATTGATTAAAGTGTTCATTATATAGGCAGTATGATGAAGTAAAAAATGTGAATTGATTTTTGAACAAAAATTCACATAAGTAATATTAAATAAACCCCAGAAGTCATACATTTCTCATAATAATCAGTGGCATCTAGTTGAAGATGATATTTATTAATATAAACTGTGGTTATCACCAGGGACATAACTAATATATTCTTCTATCCATCAATGAAGTTATTCCTATAAATTATTTTCATTTATTGTGCTATGACTGGAAGGTTCTCAACATCATGACGAGTTTATAGTTATGTATAGATATTTTAATTCTGTGTTACATTTTATTCTACAATTTCAATGTTTCCTAAATAACAGATGTCAAAAATAGTTTCAACTGCTATATGCATAACTAGGAAATATATATCTATCTATATTCATATCCAATATTCACTAGAAGAGTACAGAAAAACTTGATCAGTATCTACTATTTCTTTGAAAATATATTACAGTTATATTCTTTAAAATATTGATAGTTTGGCATTAGATATCAAATAATTATAAATATGAGAAAAGTAACTCAAAATCACAATTTCCAGGAATTAAATTATATTATCATAATTTTTCATGGTTATACTGAAATTAATATTTACTATTGTTTATCAAAATAAATTCACTTATAGCCAAAAATACAATTCCGAATATTTCAAATATATTAAAAGCAATCTGAATCAAACATGTGATGTATAAACTCAAAAAAGGGGATAAAATGAGATACTGATCGTTCAGTATGAAATTATGTTAGAATCAGTTACTATTGATATTGTGCGCATAATATTCTCATAATTGACAAAATAATTGTAATGGTATGTTTTAATTAAATTAAAATTTTTTTCAATTCCATGAACAAAGCTTTATTCAATGTTCAACATTTATCAAATTCCGCCCATTGTAAATTCCATTGTGCACATTGACATACAATCAAAAGCTGAAACTTAAGACACTAATACTGAAATAGGAGAAATATTTTTCCAACTTATATGTTTGTACAATGATAATAATAACTAATTGTTCATACCTGAATTTCTCGATAACAAAATTTCCTCAGCAGTTTTATTAACCCCAGATGTGATGAAAAAATTTATAACCTAACAGGTTTTTTAATTAGTCGCCTTCTTGCCAATTCAGACATAGCTACTGGGCCTAAGTGATGGACTACTTGAGGAGAATTTGCTATCGCTCTGAAAGTAGCAGCAACTGTTTCTCTCAAATGAATACTCTCTCCACTAGGAACTACTTGGTTCTCAAACTGATTTGGAACTGGCACATTCATTGTATGTGAACCAATAGTACATGGTTGTCTGACCCATGGATGGTTAGCAATCTGTGTAGCATTTGGCCTTCTTTGAGGTGATATGTGCAACATTTCAACTACTAGAGCTTTTGCCTCTTGAGAAACTAAGGCCCACTGACCACTCTGAAATTAATTAAACTGGATACAATCACTCATAAAATGCACATGCAGATTTGCAAATAATTTTTAGCTCATGCAATTTTGGAGAATACCCGGATCCCGTCAGTCAACCAAATCTGCGCATTCTCCAAACATTGTAAATTCTATCATCCAAAAATCTGTGACATCAAAAGTGTTGTACCCAAAAGGAACAACTTAAATTTTGGGAACAATGTGGCTAAACACATTGCTTATGTCGATGTTTTCTATCCCAATTCTTAGGACCCTGTGAGACCTCTCTGAAGCTTATAAACGTAAACAATTATATAATTCAAAAGTGAACCGACAGCTTCACATTGAATTATACCATGATCATTAAAAAAATTCTTCTCAATGTAAATGAACATTATTTTAATAATGTTTGGTTTTCAAAACTAACAAAAAAATATAGAATTGATTGAAATTGAGTTATTAGTATAATTAAATTATTCATTATCATTGAAACTCACCTGCAAATCAAGTTTACCAGTATTTATTCTGTCTAATATTTTTTGAGGGCTATCATTGGGTGCTGTACTATAGGGGCAACGACCTGAAAGCATTATAAATAATACCACACCTAAAGACCAAATATCACAGGCTGCATCATAACCCTGGCGCTTCAATACTTCCGGAGCAACATAGTTGGCTGTGTAACATGGGGTCATCAACAAACCATTACCAGCTCTCAACTGAAATATTGAATGTAATTTTTGATTTAATTTAATTAAGTTAGTCAAAAATATTTTGTCCAAATTACTTAAAAAAGAAAAAAATAAACTGAAAAATTAATTGTACCTGTTTCGCAAATCCCATATCACAGATAGTAACACTTTCAGGTGTGCAATTTTCATTGGCAAAGAGAATATTGGTTGGTTTAAGATCTCTATGTACCACTCCATTCTCATGAAGATAAGCAACTGCATTAACAAGGGACTTCAATATTGCTGCTGCTTCTATTTCTTGCAAATGATGCTGAATAAAAAGTGAATTATTCTAACCAAATTTATTTTTGAAATGAATTTAAAGAGTCAATGAATAAGTTCTACCAATAAATCAGTCAGAACTTTGATAAACAAACTATTGAATGTATTTTTCATATTATTGCAAATGATTAGTAAGTCACACTTACTCTCTTCATCATGTACTCTAGTAAGTCTCCACCACGTAATAACTGAAGCACCATGTATACTTTCCCTGCATCTTCAAAAACTGTTTTTAAACTGACAATACCTGGATGATGACCATATCGCAGAAGAATTTCCACTTCTTCTCTACAGTCACACATTGATTTCTGAATAATCTGTCGAATATATAAAAATTAACATATGAAATATTGCAATCAAATCAAAAAGTTCAGTATAAATAGTAATCAAAATACATTATCTTTTCAACCAAAATATCCAATTTGAAATAAATAATACTAACCAACAAAAAATTTTAGATATGCATAAATCCTTGTAAGCTTTTAACTATCGAATTTTTTTGTCCTGGCTACAAAAATAAATTCCAATATAAGCAATCTCACCTTGACTGCATACTGTTGATTTGTTGTATTGTGTCTTGCTAATTTACAAATGCTATAACTACCATATCCTAGAATATCCATCAAGGTATAATCATCGAAGAAATTTCGTTCTGTAGTTCTAACAGATTTGGAAGGTGTTTCAAATATTTTTTTCACATCAGTACCATTTTGCAGTAAGCATGGAGCAACAAAACTAAAACTATATCAAAGAGTTCCAATTATTTCAAACAAATGTTGAATAGATTAATGCAATTGAAAAAATTGTACTACATTTTTTACCCAACATTTCAAACCTTCAAAAGCGATGAATAAATCAAATCTCAGAAGAATGGAAAAAACTACCTGAACATTAATATAATCTAAATGAATAGATAAAACCCGTACCACACTAGCCTTTTTTGAGGCCTTCTTTCAGGTCTAATGTAGCCCAATAATAATAATAATAATAATAAGAGAGTTTATTCATCAAAATACATTCAATAAACTCTCAATAATGTAAGCGTTACCTAAGGGTTAAGACTAGAAAGAGGATGAAAATGAAAAAGGCAAAATTAAACCTTTTCTTTATAATCCAATAAACTTCAAATGAAAAAATAAAATATCGAAGCCAATTGAAAAAACAAAGCAAATAAAAAAAAGAAATGTTTCTCTGATCTCAAGATACAAAAAAATTATTCAAGAATAGGACAAATACATAGTTTGAAATCAAATTATCTCAGTTACGAATTCAAAATCTGACAATTTTTTAAAATCTTTTCATCAAATTATGGTCTCCTGATTTAACAATTTTTTTTTTAATATTTCAGCATTTTATCATAGATAGGCAGTAGGTTAATTTGCCGTGTAAAACTGAAACTTTTGATGATTTTTATAGTTTGATGAAAGATTTATTTATCATGTTATATATTTTTGAGAAAGGGGAATTTTTTTTATGGTTTACAAATAAAAAAAACAAGATTGTATTATAACTTCAGAACTAATTGCAATGAAAAAACAAATGATTACACTAATAGATTCTATTGAAAAAAGTGCCTATAGAATGTTTTTGTTTCATGATAATGGCAGCCCTATTGAAGAAGTTATGAGAACTTTTTTTTTCACATCATTTTCCAATTTTCTCTTATAACTTGAAAATTATGAATAAAATAATGAATTCTCTCAAAAATCGAGTCCAAAAATGTGCCATTAATTTTTTTTTTCTGGCTCATAGAGATTCTGAGGTCCCCTCACTAGACAACAAATTTGGGATACCCATAAATCGTTCTTGAAAGTCTAAATTCTTGGTATTCCATCTGAGTTGTGTTTCAAAAAATCTTTGAAGCAGTAATATTTTCCTTTTCACCATAAGCTGTAATTGCAGGTAAAAAAACACTCACCCCCTAAATAATTCATGGGCATTGGCACTTGCAGGTACACCAGGTGAATCCCTAGGAGTTTTACTGGTGAATTCAGAGTCAAAATAAGCGTCTTCTGGACCACACACTGCAGGTTGAAATGGAGGTCTTGCTTTTTTTGAGAGTAGAGCATCAAAGTCAATCGAAGCAAAAAATTCATGTTTCTTAAAATCCTAAATTACAATAAGTGATAAAATAATATGAAAATTTCATTTGATTTAAATTACCTCTATACCTCCGGGTCCTGCTCCTAATCGGTTAGTTGGATTTCTTTTGAAAAGAACTCTCAACAAACTTTGTGCTTCTGGGCTTAGATTAGCTGGCATAGCTAATTTTGCCCTAAGAATTTGTGTCATTGTATCTTTTCTATTACCAGCTTGAAAAGGTAGACTACCAGTAAGCATCTCGTACATAAGAACTCCAAATGACCACCAATCTGCAGCAAAAGAATGTCCTTTTCTATTAACAACCTCAGGAGCCATGTATTCCACCTGAAAATTTCAGTTGTGCAATGATATTTCCTGAAATTTTTGAAAGTCTTACTGTTCCACAAAAACTATAAGTCTTTCCTTCTTCTTCTTCTAGTGGCATTTTTGATAAACCAAAATCAGTAAGAGCAATATGCCCATCAGCATCTAAAAGTATATTTTCTGGCTTCAAATCTCTATATATAATCCCTATCGTATGGAGATGATGCAAAGCCAGGGCTAATTCTGCTAAATAAAATTTAACATCTTCTTCGGTAAACATAACCTAGAAAAAAATCATTTAAAATTGTAAAATTATGAATTTGACAACTTTCACCTCTTTATTCAGTCTTGAGAATAAATCACCACCTCTGAGAAAATCCAATATTAAATACAATTTCCCAGTTGTCTGGAAAGCATAATGAAGTTTTACAATGAAAGGGTGCTCAACATCTACTAGGATGTTTCGTTCCATTTTTGTCCTATATCGATCTCTTACACGCAGAGTTGCTTTTCGAAGTACTTTCATTGCATACAACATACCCGCATCAGAGCCAACCACTTTACGAACCAGAAATACTTTTCCGAAAGAACCTTCTCCCAATACTTTGAGTAGTTCGAACTGACCAGGATCTGCCTTGTCATGGCCATCCCTAATAACCTGCATCAAATTTGTTAAATGAGAAAATATATTAGATCAGAACATCATAAAATGAATTTTTGAAACAGCAAAAATCATAAATCATATTCTAAATAACATACTACTTTCATAACTATAAAAATATATTTTAACAAAACTAATGCTAAGTTCATAAAAAAACAGTTAATAACTTTAAACTTCATTATTAATCAGCACAATCTTAAAAGTACTAATTAGATTCATCACAGTTGAGTAATGCCTTGAACAAATAAAATGACTAATCAATGTAATTCTTAATAGATCATATGAAATCATAATCCAGATAAAACATTTCCATCACTACCAAGAATTAATTTGAAGATAAGTGATAGGTAAGCAGTTTATGCTAAGAATAAATATTCCCATGAGCTCTCATAACTCAATATTTCAAAATTGTAGAATGACATGAAATCTGAAACTTACCTCCCCAAGTTCAATTTCATGTTCACCTTCATTTCCATGGCCCTCATCTGAGTTTTGAGCATCATCTCCTTCACCAGATTGTGACTATCAAAAAAAAAATATTGACATACATATACGACATCAAATACATATGTTAATTGGTTACTTTATTATTGCAAGATAGATACCTAAAATAATTGAGCAAAAGGTTTATTTCAAGCGTTAAAAAATATTTTGTGTTTTACTGAAGCAATTGCCGATTTGTTGAATTAAATTGATTCAAGCTATTCTCCAAATATTTTTAATCAATGAAAAATATTTTTAATTTATGCTTTTTGTTTAGTATTCAATATATGTTTAGGACACTCTTTAAGGGATTATCTTGATGAATTTTGAATATTATTCTTCCAATTTTCATTAAAACATGCTATTATGTACTTTTGCTAAATCAATAAACAAATTACGTACAGATAAAATTCTTAGAGATCTTGAAATTCCAAAGGCTGTAAATAAATAACATTATTAAAATAAACCACTGTGCAACCCCATTCTTTCGGATGAATTGGTTTTATGGAAGAAATGAAGAAAACGTTGGCATATTCGTAAACATGTATTTTTATTATTACCTCCGTTTCGGCGTGCTGCACTTGCCATGGTTCAAATGCATTTGCTAAAGGCATATTAATAAGTTCTGAAAAACATTAAGATTATCCAGATTATTACTCAAAATTTTATTCGATCTAGTATGATAAACAAATAGGCCTTACTTCTGTCATTTGTAAATTAGTCAGAATTTGACTTTGACAATTTGGATTATCGATGATATATGTCATCATACCAATATCAACATTACAAAAGAAATTATTCAAAATGTATTAGAAATAAATTTAATAGTATGATATATTTTATTGTGTCTTGTCTCCATAAGAACCAGAAATTGTAAGTCAAAAGCAATGATTCAGTAATATGGCAGAAATTAAGAACCTCATTTTTTGTGAATTACCAAAAAAAAATGAAATACATTGAAGGTGATATTCAATTTTAATATCGTTTAAAAATTTTCGGACAATCATTTCAATTTTCTTGATTTATATTCCAATATTTCATATATTTTATCTTTATGAAATCAAACGCATGCGAACGTGTCGTTTCCGGATAAGTGATGCACCAAATTCCATAATTGAATTCCTCGAAAACTTCACAAGTTAGTACATGTAGAATTTCGCTAATTTTGTTGCGAGGTTGCCGATAATCACCATTTTTCATATGGTGACAATAATTTGAATTCTTCAATTCAATTCAAATAATATAATGAATAGTAGAAACATACTTCATGTAAACGAAATGGTATAAAAATAAAAATAATTATTCATTCAAATAATCTTTTAATGAATATGGTCCCTGTTTTACGATATTGTTCAACCATTCGTTTAAAACTATAACTCACCTAAAGGTATATAGGTATTTAACTAAATTGTTATATCTTGCAAATATGCTGAAAACCTTTATATGACGGTAGTATTTAGATAAAGATAATCTATCTACTGGATAATAAGAACTCATCGATCTTATTAGATGATCTTGAAATGAAAAATAAACATTGCAATAAATTTCAAAATTTGTCAATAATTCGTTTTTCCTAAAGGATATACAACAAAATCCGAATGATTTTTGTTTGTCCTAGTTTTGATTCTGAAAATTTGTTGCGAATTCTTCCGAAAATAGTTTTGCTATAGAAAATATGCATCATATTAAACATCTCCTAAGTGGTAAATACTTTTGCGAAGTAACTTTTCACAAAAGCTGAAATATTACTTCGCAAAACCATTACCCACTCAACTGAAGTTTTATATTTAGTACATCAAAAGAAAATTTAGAAAGGGCTATTACATTACTTATAAAAATAACATTTTTGACAAAACTCAATTGGACTCCAGTAATCAAGAATATATAGTACCTATATCAGTATCAACAATCTAATCCGAATCAATCAATATAATTTCTTTGGAATAAGGGTACAATATATAATGAAATACACATAATTAATAGTCTTTCAAGAAAAACATCAAGTTTTTTAAAACTTAGGTGGAAAATAATGTACGTACACGATGTATTTGCCAAGTCAAACAATTCCTTCAACAACAGATGTAATATCTCATTTCATTTATATTCAAATAATTAAATGTCTTCTAAAAAGAATACTTTCAATTTTACCCAAATGATGAAAAAAATATTTGAAATAGGTATTTTGTAACTTCGTTCAACACATGAAAGAATTTTCAATGTTCAACATGGCAACGCCGCCTACAACCATTGAATGAATTTCAACGGCATCACGTCTTTCTCAACCAACGGAGATTCAGTTGTTTTCGAACTATTCTTTGAATAACTAAACTTTTAAAATAGGAATTTACTTCTAGTTCAAATATATCTGTGATAGTTTAGGTAGTAAACAGTGAAACTTTTTCATTCAAGTAGATAACGCCCAACAATCATTAACAGCCACGCGGTTGAAGAAACTTGTTTCCACTAATCGAAGTAAGTGATCGTCCATCTTTAATATAATTTAAAGAATACAGATGGAAAATATAATATATATATCATGAAGTACACCAATAGTTGTGAATAAAAACCTTTCTGATTTTCCTAGAAATACAAGATTCTTTATAAATATCACCCAGATGAATTCCATCCTCAAGTTGGTCTTTTATTTCAAAATAAAACAAACTCATAATTTGTATTTATTATTATTTATTCAAAGCATTAAGCATATTCTTTGCTTATATGGTAAACCGTAAATATTTATTAGAGACAGAAAAGAATAAAATAATATATTTCCCTCTGATCTAAACCTTGTATATATTTATTAAAATTGCAAATTCTCTTTCAGATTGTTCTTACATTTTTTAAATAAAAATGAATTTTGAACAAAGAAGGCCTCCGATTTTTCCGTTCTATAAATTAGAAAGTGATAGTTCAGCTTTGTCAAATGAAGACACAGAAAGTGTTTATAGCCTTCAAGATGTTGAGACTGGTATGCGACTGCTACATTGGGAAATGTGCATCAGATGGTTTTTAATTAATTGTTTGTAGACTTGGTCAGGGATTCTTCAGATACAGAACAGTTTGGCAGCGAATATGAGGTCGAAATCGAATATGAAGTTGATAGTGCATCAGGGAGTGATTCTAACTCTCTGCTTGACACTTCTGGAGACTCTGACGTTAGTAATATTAATATTCCTTTTTTAAATTATATGAACAGGCTTCTCTTATTTAATATTATGACTGGATTTAAAATGAAATTTTTTGCAGGTTGAAAGAGATATGTTTCTTGCAGCAGCTGCAGCCATCTGCGACAGCACTTTTGAACAATGGGTGACTGATGTAGAAGATTCGGATAATACTTCATCCGAAGACACTTCTTTCAACAGAACAGATTTTTGGACTTGTGTGAAGTGCAAGTCCCAGAAGAATAACCCACTCTTTTGTTACTGCGAGAAATGTTTCCAGGTAGTTATCCTAAAGCCTCTCAGATTTGCATGTACTGGTTGGTTACTCTTAAGAAATTCTTGAACTAGTTCTAACTTGTTGCATTACTTTCCTGACTAATTTTCAGTTATGAGTTAATTTTGCAACATATTGTTGCTGGTGATCAAGCATAATTTTTGTTTCATTATCTCAATTGCTCTTTCATAACACCCATTATCATCCTTATACATGTTCCTTTCATTCTCAGTAAGATTCTTATTGAGTACAAATTGTAGTTATTGTTACCGAAGATCATACATAATTTCATTGTCGTTTCAATTATTATTTTAGATAATCCGTTGTTCTCCTTATTTATTTTCTATTCATTTTTAGCCCTCATTCTAATTTTTATGTTCACTGCTTTTGCTTAAGCTGATTGAGGTCTTGTATTGTAAGATTAAATTTTCATCTTTCTTTTTCCTATAAATAACAAATGATACCACAAAGAATCTTTTAACAAGTTCCATATAGATAAAAAGTTGAATTTCTATATTTATTAGCCATATTTATTCTCAATTGATGATTTTTATCCTATATAATCTTACTCATCTCCTAAACATCTGTTAATCTTTTTGTTAAGAGCTTAAAAGTACTAGAGATATAATTTCTTCCTATTTTCTTAAGTTACCAACCAGTGCAATATAGAAGAGTGTGGATGTAAATGATTAGACAGAAGCATTCTTTAATGATATATTGTTAAAAGGCATGCAAATCTGGTGTGCTAAAAAACTAATGTTAAACGTAGTGATAGTGTCGTGTGTTACCAATTTGAGAACTTTTAAATGTTGATAAAACATTTGCGCACCATTACATATCATAAGGGGGCATTTAGAAATGGATCAGTAAAAAGTCAAATTGAAAAGTGAATAAGATCTGCTGGCAGGATCAGGTAATTTTTTTAATCACCATCTTTTGGGTGTTGCTGAAAGTGGTAAGATTTTATTGATTTCTTTTCAAAATGGATAAAAACCTGAATAAATGCTTTTCTCTTCAACTTTGCTTGTTTGGTAACATGCACTTGCTGAGGAAGTAATTATTCTGTTTTTATTCATAACCAAATAATTGAACGATTGGTCGGAATGATGAATATTTTAACCTTTTTTTTTTTTTTTTTTCAATAATGAAAAAACTTCCACTTGTAATTTTCATTAGTTCTTGTGAATTATGGATAAGAATTTCAATGAATGATGTTTCATTCAATTATAATTGATGGAACTTTAACTTGAATTGGAGACATTTATTAAATTTTTATTCATCAATATTATGAAAATAATTTTTGTATTTTTGATATATAAATATATATTTTTATTAGGATTTCTCAGCAAGAATATAGATACAGTTTCATTTATAGATTTTTAGAATTGCCAATATTGGCAGACAAGAAAAATCATGGAATGAAACCAAGATATTTGGTGTTCATTGAAAAACAGTTATGAAGGCCTATGTTCTTGAATAGATTGATTCATTTCTCATCATATGAAAACTTCGTTTTCTGATCCTAAACAAATGTCAAGGATATCGACTTCCAGCAAATTTTGAAATATATTTAAATATTTTAGAATAATTGCTTTGATGTTTTTGAGTAATTATTTCCAGAGGTCTAAATTTTTCAGTTCAGATTTTAGTAAGAATAATATATTGAAAGAGCTCATTAAAACAGATTTTTGTATTCTTAAATTTCTTGGGATGAAATATCAAAATAGAACTCTGAATAAATTGAATTACAGATGACCCTAAAATAGAATATGAATAAAAATGACAGTTCTTCCAATTTAGCAAAAAAATTCTTGCTTTTGAATGATAAGTTTCCTAGATTCATATTTTTTAATTTTGTATATTGTAAATATTGCTTATGTTGAATGGACAAAAATGTTTTGGACAAGGTGAACACAATGAATTTTATATGATGAAAGCTGAAACACACTTCTGAAAGTTTTTAAGCAATTTTGACCTTATTTTTCATTGAACACAGAATATAATTTGGTTAATGCTGAAGGACATTATTATCAAACATGGGTTTTCTATAATCAAATTAATCAATTTCTACATTCGTTTTTTCTAAAATCTCGGTTATTGGAATATATTCCAGTTTTTTTTTTTTTTTTTTTTTCTATAAATCTCAGTCAATTATAATTAATGTTAAGGTGAATGCTGACGGACATTATTATCAAACTTGGGTTTTCTATAATCAAATTAATCAATTTCTCCATAAGTTTTTCCTAAAATCTCGGTTATTTGTGAGATATTCCAGTTTTTTTTTTCTATAAATCTTAGTCAATTATAAATTTTCAGTTTTCCTCTAAAAATCTCAAGTATTTGAACAATCAATTTATTTCACAATAATTTACAAAAGTAATAATACTTCTATATCATTCTTTGACATGAAATGCATCAAGAGATACTAACTATAGAGATTCCAAAACTCTTCTTGTCAATCAAATGTAGTTCAATTCTTTAAAATATTCAGTGAATAGGTGTGATGATTTTTAATCATTAAATTTTTCTCAATCTTGATATTCAATATTGTATGTATTTTGTAAAAAACATACCATGTTTCTGCTAATTTTTCTAATTCGAATGAAGTAAAACAAATCTTGTATGTTGCCTTTAATTACAATTTTTTTCCAAATCTTAAATTTACTGGTTTGCTCATGTACAAATTAATAAGAATCATGAGCATCATATTTGTCCCAATCGCATTTTTAAACCAAAACTCTTATTTATGCATTTTAAACAACACCACTTTCTTGGTCTTGTCATACTACATATAACCCCAGCAGATCAAATCTCAATTAATCCTCTTTTCTAACTAACTTATCAATGGTTTAATTTGTACTTGAAAGCAGTCATTGAATTTGAAATGAAGATGAAGTACTATATGGAAATATTCTGAAAACATGGAGAATAGAATCATTAGGGCCATGGTTAATTAAATGAACATAGGTATTGATTATTTTATTTGATCTGCAGGATAGAAAAACATTGTTTCCGCCGAGACCGAAACCTAGGAAGCCGAAGAAAAACAAGAAACCTGAAGCACCTGTAAAGTTGGACACTTTACGATCTTGCCTTAAAGGATTGTCCCAAGACTCAGGCCTAGGAAGCAGCCAGGAATGTCCTCCGCTGGAATTAGATAAAATTGTCATACCGGATCATCTCACAGGAAATGCATCTATTCCTTCTTCGTCCTACAATGAAGATGATGTTATTCCTTCTAGTCAACAAAATCCAGATACCGATAAGTCGTCTCCAAGTAAGCAAGTAACTTTAAATGATATAGTTAAGAGCAATTCCAGTCGCAAACGTCAAGCGTCAGAAAGTAGCTTATCTGATTTCGAAACCAAGAGACCTAGATGGAGGGATCAAAAAAAATCGCCTAAAAGAGATAAATCTTCAAATAGTATATCGGGGTCGCCTACTAGAAAAAGAAAGTCCACTTCTTGCGAACGAGAGTTGTATATAAAAAAAATTAAGTCTTATCATCATCAGTCACTGCCTTGTTCGATAACTCATTCAGAAGATGAAATGTTACAACCTCAGAAAACTATTTCTAATGGTATTTCTGCGTCTCAGGAATCTATTGATGTTTCTGGTAAAACTTCAGATCTTGGTTCAGAAATAAGTTCAGGCTCTGGAATATTTGATAAGGCAGAAGAACTACATGCTCCTTTGGTGGATTCAAAAGAAGTGTGCATGTTTTGTAATACTTCACCAATTAATGCTGGATTTCTTCATGGGAATATTGCCCACAGGTGTTGCTGTTATAAATGTGCGAAAAGAACATGGAAAGCTATAAAAAGATGTCCAATGTGTAATCGCAAAGTCAACAAAGTAATAAGAGTTTATTGAACATGAAATTTGTAATATTAATTAGGTGTATAGAAAAAATTATTTATTTAGTAGATAGTTATTTAAAAAAAAAAGTATATATATATTAAAATGAAGAGTGTACTACCAAAGAATATTATGTTCAACATAAATGAAGTGCATTGGCTAAATTATGTTTTATAGTTTATAGATTTGTTTTGTCAATTTGGTCGGTTCATAGATTTTTCTTTGAAACAAAAAATGTGCAATAATTGTTTTACGTGTATATAGTAGAGTAACGCTTTCTTTTGTTGTTATTTCAAGTATAGCATCTCAAAGGGAAAAATAGTGTCAGGCATACAAATTCTCCCATTTTCATGTAAAATGTGTTAAGAGTAAATATTGTTTGACCAAAATTATTTTGTTTGAATACAGCCTTTGCATTTCATACAAATTCATTGTTTTTCATAATTTTATAGCACTCTTTCATTTAATTATTTTGATTGATATTCAATTAATAATAAAAAATTGCCTTTTGTTTATTTGTTTTCAGTGAATAATAATATCAAAATGTAATAGAGTTTTTTATCAAAATTTAATTGGATTCTGGTTTGGATCTTTCTTTAATACTGCAAAATTTTTCATGAATTCATAATGGACCATACGTGGATACTAAACATATATTCAACCAATGCATTTTTTGAAACAATTTAAATTAATGCTCCTTCAATTTGCTGAATAGATTTGAAAAAATATTTACTTGTTTTGTAAAACTTCTTTATCCTTTGCTGAAAATAGTCAAAAAAAAAATTGTAACTTATTATTTTGTTTCAAAATTGTAGTGCAATAATAAAATTAAATAATTTTGTACATTATAACAGAAAATGCCTTTGTTGAGTAATTAACAGCATATTTTATTTAGCTAGCTGATTCAAGCATCGAAGAGCAACCTTGACTGCGGGTTTTGCCATTAGTTATAATATTTTCTGAGGAATTTCATTTGGTAAAGCGAACAAAAAACTACATTCTTTGGGTAATTAAAAATAATATGTGATGACGATCCTTGCTAGAATTCACATACTAGCTTTTTTGTTCCTGACCTTAGGTTTTTTTGTGAGCGTTTTATATCCAATAAGTGAAATGCCCACGACAGATTTATTTGGAAGTGACCATTTTACCCCGAAAAATTCCTCTTTGGTCAATGAAGAGTACTTAACCAGGAGTGTTGAAGTGTTTTTGTTTATTTTGAAAATAATGAGTTCTAAGTAGTTAAGATTTCTAATAATCAATTTCTTGCGTTACTTGAAATTTATTCAATTTTTTTATCTTAAAAGCAATCTTTAATGAAGAAGGAAGTGTGCTATAGAGCTGCAGAAATTTTCAATAATCAGAGTAAATTTCAAAGTTTGGGGTTCTATATTTGAAGAGATGTTCTAATTTTGATTCAACTGCAGATTTTAAAATGGTTTATTAAATTACCCAAATTGTTTCGTTATTAGTTCCTAACCAAATTTTTATGCAATGACTATATGTGGCGCATTTAGTATCGTCCTGAAATAGAAATACATTGAATATGATTTGAAAGATAGTACGGTTCATGAATTGGAATTTATCACAAATTTTCCATATTATGGTAAATCAACTTCTTGAAAACACTACAGTATTAAGAACAATACTTGCTTTATCTCAACTTGATCAAGTTATAGTTTTTGCGCTCATCTTGACAACTGAACTGACCATCTACCGTCTTGCAAGGCATGCTACTGGATTGACCTTATAAAATATGTGTAAGCCGTTTTGAACTAACACGCTGCGAAGTTTTGCAATTTTAATGAAGAAATTAAGGAATTGTAATTTTCTTTTCTACTAAGTTGTGTAAAAACACTCGTGTGTTCACTGATCAGATTTTATTCAATACAATTTTAGCGACAAGATTAACCAATCATTCCTGGTAAATTCCTCTCGTTTCTTTACTAGAGGCGAAGTATTAAATGCAGATCAAGTGAAATACCGGGAAAGATTATCCCTTCAAAAATCACCAGTTTAATCTTAAACTTCTTCAAGATTGGGCTCACTAATATTTCTACACTCAAGACATTCTCTGATCTACATGAACTAGTCAGATGAAACATGAACCATTTCCGTCTTATTCAGAATAAAGATTTTTGTAGCATATTTTGTGATACACAAAGCTACCGACTCCTTGAGAAAAGGGAATATTGCCGTAATTGAAATTATTTCTAATTGACATTCGTCTTGTTTGCCATATGGGGAAAAATGTCAAACTTCACAAAATAAAAATGATAGATTCGTTAGAAAAGATAAAGGAATGCATAGGAATTCGATGTCTTCTATTTGATACTGAATTTTTCGGAAGAATATACCACTAGATTATTGTGCAAAGGCTCGTGGATGGTTTGAGAGCTTTTGTGGAGTGACCATAAAAATATTTATTTCTGTGGTCTATTCCTTTCATATAAAGAAAACTTGTCGCCTTCCGCTTCAAGTAATGAATATTTCTTAAATAAAAACTTGGAGATTTATTATTTTACCTTATTAAAGAATAAGAAAAAATATTCATATTAGTTAATCATAACACATTTGAGAATATATTGGTGTCGCCATCTACTAGGTAGATACAATATATCAAAATATACTTACAGATTTCTAGCAGTTAGTTTTATCTAGTCAAATTGGTACAAAAAATTCAAACAATCCGAAACGAATGGGCGAAGTCTGCCCTCCGCTAACTCAAATGTATCTTGAAAATTTCAATTCCTTAGGTTCCTTCTCTTGGTTAGACAAAATCTAATTTGAACGCATAGTCATTGAGTTCATCGAATCTGTTTCTCGGTTTAAATTCGAAAAATTTTCGAAAGAAGGTTTAGAAATTTCCTGACTTTTTTGCCTTGGTTTAGTCACTTTTTCTACCTGTCGGAATTTTCTAGACATCTTAAACATTATAGATATTCTTGAAAAATTTTTACCCATCATATTCTCTACAATATTTCATATTCATTTATTTCCTCAAAATTTACAGGATGTGTCAAAAAAGTAGGTATATAGATAAAAAATGTTTCCACATAAAAATAGTTATCGTAATAAATGACGTTCGACAAAATATTCACATATACAAACATGCTAAAAATAGATATATAGATATATAATACATATATAGACAAACATGTTAAAATTCAATATCCAATAAATTAATAAGGGGTTTGTCAAAACTTTTGGATCATAAACTCTTCCACTGAGTAGAATACACCTTCTACCAGAATTTTTTTAACGCATTTTCGAAGCGCACTCTGGATAAACGATAAGATCCGCGGAGTATTTTTTTATTAATATTTTATTGCGCAGAATTTATATATATTTTATTGATCCTCGTTACTCGCGAATCTGTCCATGAATTTGAATGAATCACAATTTCAATCAATTATTGATTTCTCGGAAATTATACGATATAAAATCATGGTTTTGCAATTGTACAATTTGGCGCAATAATAGATAATATTTTGCCATCAAAGCTTCCACCTCTGAATTAATCCGAAATTATGAAATTTCTAATATTATTTTTAATTCATGCATACCTAATAATTTATTCAAACAAAATATTTCCCCCGTAAGTTAAGATGTTCCAATTATCCTGGTTGGCCATATAAAAGTTTAGGTCTAATATTTAGAGAAAATCACAAATTTTTAATTCGAGGGGTCCCTACATCATTTTCTTTACTTATTTGCAGGTTGCCTGCACCCACTCCTCAGTAGATTGGAGGTATTTCATGTGAAACTCTATCGATAATGAATCTGGAATATTCAAAAAACTTCATGATTCTTTTAAAAAGTGCTCTGCCAATGGATCTGATGGCAGAATGTTGGAAAATACTAGTCCACTTGGACTGAATTTTTTTGTATAATTTAGATTTCTATCCGGTCGAGTGTCATTGAATTTTTTTAATGATTAAATGAAGTTAATTTGATGGAGTCAGTTATCTGAAATTTGAGCTATGTAGCTTTTATCAGATCAGAAGAACTTGATTATTTTTCCACGGATTGTGAACCTACCCTGAAAATGTCGAATCTCTAGCACATTTCGTTTGAGAGTAATCCTGTACAAGGACGGAATTGAATATGACCAAGGATTCGTCACCAGTGAGTAGAACCTTATCGTTTGAAACCATTCCCGCCTCAAAATTCGAAATAGGTATGATGAAATTGCACTCTGTTCGGGAAATCAGTAAAGGTACATTGAGTAAATCAGGAACGATTGTTTTTTTTATTTTTTGTTAAACGATGAAATGATTGTATGTTCGTTCAACATATATGTTACGGTTGAACAATATCAAACAGGAGTTATTGATCCAACAGCGAATTGAAGTTCATAGGCCATTGCATGATTTTAGCATTCTCTGTGATAAATCCAGAGACAATAAATTTGTCAGAATATTAGGTTAGAATTGCAACGTTTTCTCATCTTAATATTTTTTTAATAATTTTAGTCTCCTAATTCTTACTCTTGTAACAAGCGGCTTTGTATTCTGAAGGTAAGAACTTTTATCAATTCAAGATTTTTTTTGCAGGTTTAACCTTCTGTCTGAGTTATGGTATTGGAATTCTATATGTAGAAAATGTGGAAAATATTTAGAAATTTGAATTTAGCGAGAGTTTATGAATTTAATGGTACCAGGTTCAGCACAGAATGTACGTAATTTTGAATAATTGCGAGATCGTTAGTAATCTTATATCATGTTTGCAGGTCTAAATTTGCAGAAAATGACTAAAAAACCAAATCTAGATTTAGAAGTCGAAAGAATTGTATGGATTGATATGGAGGTAATGTAAAAGATTGAAATTACCTATACAATTACTTATTATGTTTCCTTTTAGATGACTGGCTTAGATATTGAAAAGGATAAAATAATGGAAGTGGCGTGTTTGGTTACAGATTCCAACTTAAATATAATTGCTGAAGGTCCTGATCTTATAATCAATCATCCAAAAGAAGTATTAGATACTATGAATGATTGGTGCAAAACTCAACATGCTAAAGTAAGTATATCATTCAGAATAATTCACTTTTCATAACTTATTCTGGATAGGATTAAACATTTTTTTTTCTTAAGACAGGACTAACAGAAGCTTGCCTGAAATCCCAAACCTCAATTGCTGATGCTGAAAAAATTTTATTAGATTTTGTGAAAGAACATACAACATCAAAATGCAGTCCTCTTGGGGGAAATAGTGTTTATATGGATCGACTGTTCTTGAAAAAGTTCCTGAAGAATGTTGATGAACATCTACATTATCGCATCATTGATGTATCAACAGTGAAAGAATTGTGCCGAAGGTGGAATCTAGAAGTTTATAAATCTACACCCAAAAAAGATTTTAGTCACAGGGCATTAAATGATATCAAAGAAAGTGTTGGAGAATTAAAGTTTTACAAAGAAAGATTTTTTAAAACTGATAACAATTGATATTTAAGTTTAATTTTAAGTGTATGTATGTGCAGATATATAAAAGATGTGTCATTTAAAAGTAAACTAATTTGAATTACACAAACTTGATCTTCACTAAAATTAAGTTTTAATGCTTGTAAACTTTAAAAGTAAATTGATGATGTTGTAATTGATTGCTTCCATAATTATTTCGAAGTTACAAATAAATCATTTAATAATCGATATATATATATATATATATATAGTGTTTGAATAAAATTTTTTGTTTAAATACCAATTGCACACAGTAGTGATGTTACAACCAGAGTGTAATTGGAGCAGTTGCTCCAAGGCAAAATGCTCAGGGGACGCACTGTACAAACTTTATTAATAAAGGAAAAATGAATGTTGAATATTTTATATGTTCAGGGTGTCCCTTTACAATTTGACAAAAAGAATATTTGAATATAAAATTTCCTTGTATCAATCTTTATGCCCTAAATCAGTTGCATGTGTGCATCAATTACATCAATTTAAATTACATTTTGTTGAAAACACTATGTATATAACCATGTGTATAAGTACTTCTTATAAGCTGGCATTTCGAAAAATAAAAACACTCTTTAACATTGGTTTTTGGTTTAAGTTTATATCATAGACCTAATATCCATGGACCGAGTGTCACGTGATTTTTCAGAAGCTCGTAGAGGAGAAAGACCTAGAGAGAAAAGAATATATGATTTCTCTTGATTCGAACAGAGATGCTACTGATGGCAATCTGTGAAGAACCTAAAAGCAATAAAATAGGTGATTTATTACTCTGAGATGGTCAAATGTCAAAATCATCTGATTGAAAGATATAAAGACATGATATTTATTTATACGTTTTATGAACTGAATAGAATGAAATTTACATACTTTTTTATATTTATCATTTCGATTTGCCTAATTCAATGATGGAATAAAATATGGCATATATTTGGATGAACTTCTACCATGTGAATCAGGAAAATTGAGAAATTTTAGACCATACTTCTTTCTGACATTGTGGGGACAGAACAGGATTTAATGTAACAATGAGTTGGACTCGTTAATATCTCAAGGAAATATAATATACATATAAATAATTGCTTATAGGAATCAGCAATGCTCTTATTGGCTATAGGTGAAGATAAGTTATATTCGATTCAATCATCTTTTGAATCGGTAATATTTCTTTTACTTCAGGTAGAAAAATTCTCAATATTTTTCATGAGACTAAATAGAAGCAAATTCATAATAATATTTTTATTTCGAAAAGGATTATGCTACAGAAAATTTTCATTAGATAAAAGAGAACATTCATTCATCCATGATTATCGAAATTCAAATTTGGAATAACGATTTAACGTTAAACTCTTCGAGTTGAAAGAGATGTATATTGTTCTCTTTCTCTAGGGCAGTAAATCAAGAGAGTTGACAGACTGCCATTCGATGTTCCATCTTATTCGTTCTCTCGACTTCTCTCTCTAACGCGACGTCCATGGATATTAGGTCTATGGTTTATATATATTTCAGTAGATCATATCCCAAAAGTAGGCATAGTAGGTCTTGTTTTAACTCATTGTCGATACTTCCCAAATTATTCTTTTGTAGTTTTTATTATCCTTAGATGTAGTAACATCAAATTGAATGAAACAATTCATAATGAATCTTTCTTTCAAAATATAAAGTCCCAACGAATGTCTGCTGGAAATTGTCAGCTATCTTCCTAATGGTATGTTAGAACTACTTTGTCATGAAATTTAGGTCAAAAGTCAGAGAGATAACCTTATAAATGATAATAAATCGGAGCTAAAATTTCAAATGTACTGATGAATTAGAAAGTTTATTGCTATGAAACTTTGTGCAATATTTGACACAAAAAATTTAGTGTTAGTTATGTGTTTAATTTAATGTTATAGAAAACATGTTATTCTCAAAATTCAAACACTTTTCAAAGTATGCCTTGATAGCTGGAACTTTGGTGACAACAAGTTATAGTTTACATGAAAATAACTATGACATAAATTCCTTAGGCATTGTAAGGTTCACAAGAGCTGCAGCGACTGTTTTAAAAATTGGAGCAACATATAAGAATGAATTATATGGATCTGGTCTTGAGAAAGGAAGTCCTCAATACAACAAACTTAAATCAGAAATTCACAAGAAAAGTGCTGAGAAACTTTTAGATTTATGCTGTACTAATAAAGGTGTATATATCAAAGTTGGTCAGCATATAGCTACGTTAGATTATATTTTACCTAGTGAATTTGTTAAAACTATGAAAATTTTGTATAGCCATGCTCCAAAAAATGATTTAAAAGATGTTTATAAGGTATTGCGACAGGATTTAAAGAAAAATGTAAGTGATTAGCTAGGTACTTTTGAGATATATTCAAATTAGAACAAAATTTTCACTTTTCGTTAATAAAGACTTATTTGATCGTTTTTGAAGATT
The DNA here is from genome assembly GCF_914767665.1 of Harmonia axyridis. Classification (NCBI taxonomy): domain Eukaryota; kingdom Metazoa; phylum Arthropoda; class Insecta; order Coleoptera; family Coccinellidae; genus Harmonia; species Harmonia axyridis. The sequence goes on from NC_059503.1 coordinate 18,613,221, forward strand.
AAATTAGAATTTAATATATATTAAGATAATGGTTAATATATATTAAATTCTTCAAGATTTATAAAATAAAATAGTGGAATCTATTAGAACTTATTAGGATTGTACTTAAACATTTTTTTTTATCAGCCTGAGGAAATTTTTGAATCGTTTGACCCAGAGCCTTTAGGAACAGCTTCATTAGCTCAAGTTCACAAAGCAGTATTGAAAGATGGAACGTGTATTGCAGTAAAAGTACAACATCCTTATGTTCAAGGAAATGCCAAAGTTGACTTGAAAACAATGGAGTACTTAGTAAAATTAATGAGTTTTGCATTTCCTGAATTTAAATTTCAATGGTTGGTAGATGAGACGAAAAAAAACATTCCTCAAGAATTGAATTTTGAACAGGAAGGCAAAAATGCTGAAAAGATCCAGAGTCTTTTCAAAAATACTGAATGGCTGCGTGTTCCAAAAATTATGTAAGAGAATTTTATCTATACTGAAATGTTGAATTTAAAATACTATGAAAGCTGATTCCAGATGGGATCTGACAACTCCAAGGGTTTTAACAATGGAATTTGTTGAAGGTGGTCAAGTAAATGACTTAGATTATATAAAAGAACAAAAGATTGATCCTTACGACATCATAGACAAACTTGGAAAATTGTACTCCCAAATGATTTTTAAGCATGGATTTGTTCACAGTGATCCACATCCTGGTAACATTCTGATTTCCAAATCTGAGAGAGGTGACTGTAATTTAACTCTTCTAGATCATGGTTTATATGCGGTAAGTCTATAAATTAATTAAAAATAAATCATTCCTTTTAATGATGAAATAATGAATAACATTTTTCTAATAGGTTGTTAAATGTGTATTTTAGTTATTTCAGTCCATTAAAAATTAACAAGTTCAATGAAGTGTTATTTTCTTATAATTCAATTATTATTAGAAGCCTAATTATTATGTAGTATCTGCTTCAGTTTCAATTTGATCTTAATTCTTCTTAGATTATTACTTTTAGAATAAATTTGAAATATATCATGTCATAATGATATATGATGTAGAGATATAATACAAACTGTTTATAATTTTTTTGATTGATGCTTTAGGTTCTGAGTGATGAGTTCCGACTAAACTATGCAAATTTTTGGTTGAGTATATTGAATAGAAACAGGCAAACCATGAAATTACACAGTAAACAATTAGGAATTGATGGAGATCTTTATGGAATGTTTGCCTGTATGGTAACAGGTCGATCATGGGAAAGTATTAATAAAGGAATAGTAATGTAAGTATTTTCAGTGGCTATTTTGAACATATTTCAAACAATCAAATTAGTTTATGCTGAAAAAATAGTTTTCTTATTACAAAACTCTGGAAAATTAAAACTCCTTCATACTACTAGAACACAAACAGTATTAAAATCAATTATGCTAAAATAACGTTGATAATAGACCTTTCAGCCACTTGCTTTTATACCCTTCCAATGTTTGAATGAACTAGAGCAGGTACTATGTGTGGATAATTCTTATCTGAATTATTTTCATTCCTTTGAATTATTGATTCGAACTTCTACTTGGAAGCCCTGTGAATTTTACCCAATGATTTATTATTTCGTACAATGTTACAGAGTATCCCAAGTCACTGAACATTTTTTAATGAATATCACAGCCGTAATAAATAACATGTTGCATCCATTATTACTTTACTGAGATTATTATTATCAAAAAACATGTTTTCGATTTCATGATCGTTAGCATTTCCAGTTAAGAAATATCATTAATATAAGTCCATGATTTTAAGGGGTTAGGAGAACCAGAGGCAAAAAAAATTTTTTCCTAATTTTATTTATTTTTTAATTATATAAAAAGTTAGCGCTATATGTATCGGCCTCTGTTCCACAAGTAGTCCTTTGCAGTGACCATCACAACATTAAATCATTCAAAAAAAAATTTGTTTTTTATTAACGATTTACCCTCGTTTTTTTCTAAGGAAAAGAAACAGTAAATTGTTCATAAAAAATTGAAGTTAACAAAATTCCTTCGATCAAATGTTTTAGAAAAGTTGCATAAATATCATTCAAATCCACTGCGTAGTTTTAAAATGTCGATAGTCATTGAAATTAAACACATGGTTTTGAGAAGAACGATTGAAAGCTTTACAGAAATAGGAATTATTTAATTACTTACACCGAACCCGCCGTTTATTCTTAAATAACTTGAGGAATATTCTTCGGATTGTTTTGAAATCTTCAGAGAATATTTTCAAAATATAATACTTAAAGAAAATAAAAAAAAAACGATTTTTTGATTATTCTGACTGTCTTTAACCCCTTCAAATTTATTATTAAGGTTCTCTAGCTTGGAGATTCATTTTATAATAGCCAATTTCTTACTGGGATCAAGTGTTCTCAACCAATTTAATTTTTGGGCGGGCATTATCAAATGGGATTATTTTTTTATTTAGTTATTATTTAAATGCCCATAATGTTTCACGACATTCTGTGATAATGAAAATTTAAGAAATTGTAAAAATCTTTCAGAGATGGAGTTCCTTCTAAAGGAGAAATGGATTTTGTGAAACAAAATTTATCTTCAATTTTACCTCAAATGTCAACAGTACTAGACAGTGTTAATAGACAGATGATTCTAATTTTCAAAACTAATGACCTAATAAGAGGTATAGAACACACATTAAAAACCTCTAAGAAAATGAGAGCTTTCAAAGTGATGTCTGAATGTTGTGTTAACTCGGTTTATGATCAGAAGAAAATGAATTGTTCATCAAATCTCGAAAAGCTCAAGATTCAACTAGCACAATTTTGGGCATTATTGAAATTGACTGTTTACTACAAATACCTGCAACTTACAAATTTTTCTATAAGGTTATTTGTATGAATTATATTTTTAATAATTTATCTAATTATGTGTTCATAAAATTCATAGATATTATTGAAAGAAAAATAATTATATAAAGATATTTTTTTATTTATTTGTCTTTTAAATTCTTGAACTATTTTGAAATATATTGTTTTGAAAAGAATAAAGTTTAAGAGTCTGAAAAATTATCTGAACTAGTTAAAAACTGTCCTCACTCACTCCAAGTTCCCTTTTTAAGTATCACAGGAACTGAGTTTGTCAACTTATATAAATAATGTAGTACAATGCTTAGAAAAAAGAAATATTCAGTTTCCAAATGTAGATAAAGATAATAATGAATTTAATGTGAGTTTTTTATTAAAGTTTTTCAATTAACACAAAAATAATATAAAAAAATCAATATTCTCAAAAATAATAACAAGAAAAATCACAGTATTGAATACATATCAAAAATATTCATTAATAACACTAACAACATGAAAGTTTAGAGGTACAATATATGTTTTCTATACTATTTGTTTTAATATAACTCAAAATAATTCAAACAAAAAAAAAATTAACAAATCTTCTACATAATATTTAGATACATCTATAAGTAAATATTTTTTATTCCTATTGCTAACATCACATCTGATTCAGTTTAAAAGTCATTATTCAATAAGAACTCATTCATATATAATTGCAAAAATAGTAATCAATATTTTTGACATGGAATTGAGACAAATGGGAATATACCTAATATAGGTAATATTATTCACTTTTATCTCTCATAAAATAAAAACATTTAAGTATATATTTATTGCTGTTTAGCAACAGCTTGTGTGGGGAAAATGAATCCTTGAGCATTTACCCCCACAGGATACCAAGCTGTGTTAGGGGTAGGGGCATAAGAATATTGCTCAGGTACAATATAGGGTACTTCTACCGACGGAGTATACATATGAATTGGAGTGGTTGGTACTATGATTTCTGCAGTAGGACTATAAATAACTGGCGTACCAGGTGGTACAGGAATAATTGGTGAATACATTCCCATTTGAGGATTTACCCTAGGCATCGATTGACATACCATGGATTGCTCTAAAGTTGTATTTTCTTGAGCATCATGATAAGATACATATTGATTATTCGTTTCAGTAGTCTGAGATGATTTCTGGTTGGGTATCGTTTCTTTATTATTATTCACATCCAATGTTACTTGTGGATGCGGGGAGGTAGGAGGTTGCTGAGAGTCAGGCATTTGTGTCCATGGTTGATAAGTATAATGGTACTGCTCCACTGGGTAGTTGAAAATTGGTGACTGATTTACATCTATAAAGATTTTAAAATTTTTTATTGGGTATATACGAATAGGTTTATTGTATTTATTATTTGATTGTATTTTCTTAAAACTATGATCAGTAGGTTCCATACCACATACCGGGTGGCCCACATAAAATATATGAGTTCTTCTGGAAAACACTGTGACAGGACAATTTTTATTTAGAAGGGTTTTATTTTGTGATTCAAAATTGTGGGTGTACAATTATCCTTATAAGGGGGTTCTAGACCATTCTAGACCTATTAAGGATGCATATAATAAAGAAGCATAATGGGAAGTAGGAAGTGAAATTGTTGATATGATTAAGGATTTACGTTGAGTATGCGCAAATATGAAAATCCTGCGATTTCCATATCTTCCATTGTAGTATGATATCGATGAAAATTAGTATGGACAACAAAACTCTATGGTGAGTTAGCATTTTAGATATGGTACTGTATTCAATATACTCACCGCAGTAATGCATCACATTTGGTGTTGTAGCAACAGGCGTCATTACTGGTCGAACATTAAAATTGAATACACCAGGACTTACTGGTGTAGCAGGCCAGCTGTAAGGTTCTTGAATTACAGGGGTCATCATACCAGAATAAGAGTAATAAGGAGCTTCCCACTGATATCTTTGAGGTGGGTTGCCTTGTGCATCCTGGTTAAGTTCTGAATTTACATCTGGTACATCTGTGTTTTCTTCTTGAGGATTTTGCATTTGCTATAAGAAAGTAGGAATTTTCAAGATTAAAAGCACACAAAACATTATTATATCAATTATTAAAACAAATGAACATTTGATATTACCAAAGGTGCACCAACATATGCAGTCACATTGTGTTCTAGAGAGTCTGATCCTGTATTACTGGAAGTAGTACCATTTTCGCCTTTATTTTGGTTTTTGTCCTTTTTTCTTCTTTGAGACTTGATCTTATCCAATGAAAGTATAGTTGTGGTAGCAGATATGTTAAGATTTTTCGAAAACCTGTGTAATTATAATGCATATATTCGTTGAATAAATAAGAAGTTTGCACATACCTATAAGGTAATGGCCAAGGTTTTGCATCGTTCTCAGGCGATAGGTCACTATAATTTACTATTTTCTTTTGTGCCAGTTTGGTTATGTAAATAATACATTTATTTTCATTTTTTATAATGTCTTGGATATAGCAATCATAAGTTTCATTGTTTTCATTAAATAAGCATCTTGTTCCAAGAATTAGCTTGTCATCTCCATAGTACCATTCCCCCAGTCTCATTTCTAAATAATAAATTATTTGATCATGACAATAATTACATGTTTTTGAATCCTCAGTCAATGTTATTTATTGGAGTTCAAATTTTGAATACTTATTTCTTAAGTTTAACTAATATTTCTGTAATCTAGGGACTATTCATGAAATAACATAAGGTATATTTCATTAAAATTTCAAATATTTAATACTTATAACATACCTCTTCTAACTTCTGTCCAGGAATCATATTCAATATTTCTGTAAATGGTGGGATCAATTGCTTTTGCAACTTTGAATGGAAATGGCGCTATATTTAATGGTAAACTAACTACACTTTCTTTTGGATCTTCAACATTTTTTTCTCCTTCAATTTCATCTTGTTCCTGAAGTTTCTCATCTAACAACAAATCAGCTTGAGTTGTAATATAAGTTTTATCATAAAGCATGCCCTGTACTATATCATCTACATTTTGTATTTCAAATACATTTTCGTATAAGAGCTTATAAACAATCGCTACAAAAAATAAAACATCTTTATAATAAATCACTTAGTTACTCGATATAATTCAAAGCAGAAGCAAGAACTTACATTGGCAAAAACCTGATGTAACTATATGTTCTCTTTGATAAACTGCATCATAGTGATCTTCATTCATCAAACATAATAAAATAACTTTGGAATTCCTCTTTTTAATGATATGGTCTGCCTGCTGACGGGATGCATCAAATATTGTTATATCACATCTATAATATTCAGAAAATGTAAAATGGAAGTTCCACAATTTACGACATTAAAATTGTAATATTTTTCAATACTCACTCGTAGTTCTTGGATATCATTTGAATTTCTAAATTTCCACAAATAACCATATGCTTCTCTAATTTTTCAATGTGTTCAATTAATTCCTCTTCACTTCCAACAACGTCTAAAAATTCGTGTAAATTCTTTTTAGCATAATTGATGCAATCAATCCTTACTCGTTCATGATATATCTGAATATTATATAGCTGCAAATGAAAATTTTCAATTGCGTTTATGAATGTGAAATAATGTTTAAATAATGTGAAATAACTTTTATGCATTTACCTGCTCAGATACAGCCCTGAATAAACAAGTTTCATCATATGCAACATTTTTTCTGTAATAACCTAATGCTTCCAGCCAATTATCCACAGCTCCAGGATTTCGGCCTTTTTTACTTAATTTTTGTGCCATAATTTCCTCTTTCAAGTAGAAAAAATCAAATAAGTTGGAAAAAACGTGAAAACAACACGTTCTTCAAACTTTCCAATGAAAAAATATAAAACTCGGTAGAAAATGCGTACTAACACATTATTTCTTATTGTTTAGTACAAAAATCTGAAAGAGATGTTTGAAAAATAATCTCACAAATAACTCTCATTAGTTTATTTAATTTATCTCAAAAAATAAAAAAATACGAACCGATAAAAAACATCGGGAACACAGAAAAATTTCAACATCTTAAAGAGGAGCAATGGTTCATGATGAAAAACATAGGATTCCTGAAAAACATTTGTAGAGAAAAAGAAAACAGAACTTCGCAACTTTTCATTTATTGGTTCCAAACAGCGGTATGTGAAAAGGGATTTATTGGTTGATTATACGGCGCGTGTTTCAAAATTGTAAACATTCGATACTGTTTGAGATAATCATCATTTTCTGTAAACTACCGGGAATCATTTATCAGGAAAGTTAGAATAAATTATAATTCCCCAAATAATTTTGAAACTAATTGAATTTGTTTGCGAGAGTTCATAGGTATAAATAGAATAAATTCAAATTCTGTCACTGAAATTCTGTCAACTGAAAGAAATCAGATTGTATGATGAAGAAAATCTGAGAAAATCAATAATTGATTGAAATTGAATTGAGGTGATAAATACTTTTTCAATAAGAGTAATTAGAAGGCTAATTTTCAAGAATTGATTGAAAGTCAGGGTCGGCGTGTAGGTGTGGCAAGTGGGGTTCTTGCTGGAGAAATATAGTTTATAGAAAAAATAAGGAAAGCACTGATATGAAGTCAAGAACATTTTAGTGCTCCTTCATTCCTACATGAACTGCGCCCTTGGATACCACATAACCGCATAGCAGTTATGTTGGGGCATAGGTGGCCCCCCAGGGAGCAATTGACGCATGAAATGAACAAGCGTCAAAAGCACATGACTTTACACAAGATTAACAGTTAATTTCCGAGAAGTGATGATTTATATGATTGATTTCTGAAACTGAACTGAAATAACAATAATAATTTTATTCTTTCGAAAACTACAAATAAACTTGAAAAATACTGTGGAGTTATTCAATGACAACAGTGTACAGAAGGTGGAAGTTGTGTGTCAGGACGATTCCAGAGGTTTTTTGAAAATAATAAACCACAATTGATAATCATTGCTCCAATGTCAGGTAATGGTCAATTATATACTAACATTTATATATATACTCATTTATTTTTGTTTGTTGTCGTTTTGAAATTCGATAGAGTAAAAATTTACCAATTGTTATAAAATTCGATTCGCCAACACATTAATAAGATGAATTTCATTATTTTCTGTTTGATAGTATTTTCGCTCAGATTTTTAAAATTGATTTATCCTTTCTGTTGTCAAAATATATGGATCGACTTTAGATTGAAGAGAAGAATTTTTGGATATTTATTTGTATCCGAGTTGTGAACTGGAAATAATTTTTTTTAATGTATAGTTTAATTAGCTTGTTCTTGAAACATTTCAACTGCTGAGTAGTATTTAGGGAATAATTTAAAGAAAATTTTCTCTGAAAAAGCTTGAACATTTATTTATTTATTCTTCAAAAATTCCTTCCCTTTCAACAGGGAATACACTTAACTCCTCTGTGAGTAAAATGTAAAATAGACCATTGCAAAGGAATTATTCTTTGGATATGAAAATTAAAAATTTCGAAATAATAACAGTTTTTGAAATAAAAAAAAAACTTATTTATTCAAAGCAAGGTCGAACAATTTAGTCTTCCTATATTGTAAAGTAGTTTAGGTATTCTTCCTTCACTATCATATATCTACTCAAGGGCAGTATTGAATACTAATTCATTTACAAGTTGGTTGTTTATTGAAGCACAATCATGCAAAATCAACTCCACATTGAAATTCTACATTCTCAATAAAATAAGATCTTAATAATAAAATATTAGTAGTATCAAAATTTGGAAGTAAAAGCTAATCCTACAATTACAAATCTTCAGTAGTACCATTATAAATAGATGAATATGTAAAAAAGTATAAAATAATATAAAATTGGCATGAGCTTATACGGTACATAAAAGGAATCAAGAATTATCCCAATGTTCTTCCACAAGAATTTGAATGTGTTCCCTTAATATTCGTTAACAATAATTCTCAATTGATTTTATGCGATATCATCAGTTTTAGGAAGTTTTATATCACTGATAACTATGAGCCAAAGTCTTATGCACACTTTTCTTGATCAATTATTTCCTTTGTGGGTAGAGGATTTTTCTCACAGGTTTCGGCATGCTTGAGTTTGGAACTATCGAAATTTTCTATTCCAGAAATAAGCTGTCTTTGTCCTTTTTCTAATTGAATAACTGAAACAATTACATATTTTCATTAGATATCTAATATAATATAATTTGATATTTATATAAGTTCATACTTTTGATTTGGTTGCTTCACACTTATCATGCTGTTTTAACAATTGCAAACAAATAATGAGATGCTCTAAGACAGTTTATTTCACTCACCTTCACTATCAGGCAAGACAAATTTTTCTGTAGTTGTTGTATGTTTCATTGTTGCTTTATCAAAATGTTCTACTCCACTCAAAAGATTCTGATGGTTTTTCTCTTGCAATACAACTGTCATGCAAAAGCAAGCAAACATATAAATAAAAACAAGCAAACATAAATAAAACAAGCAAAATAAAAAAAGCAAGCATATTGTGCATCCATTATAGGAAAAATTTATGTATCATATATTTATATTTTAAGTTGTTGATTAAGATATTTTCAATATTTCTTACTTCCACCAGTTGCAGTCAGTATTGAGATTTGAAAAGCTACAAGTAGTGAATTATTTTTCCTCTGAATTACTGAGATTCGTTTTTGGAAAAATTGCAAAGTTTACTATTTCCTCTTTATTCACGCAAAATAACTGCACACGTGAAAAGGAGAATGAAAAACCCGAAATAAAAAAAAATTAAAAACAATAGTTAGGGGCAACATTCAAATCCATGGTTATTCATTCCGAAATACGAATAAAAATTAAAACATTAATAGCTATGATGAATGCTATAACTTTGAGGTGAAAAAAGAATTATGGCAGTATTATCGAAGCATTATATTATGTCGTCAAGCTTCCAAATTTGATATCTTTTATCTTTATTATTTATAGATTTCGAGTAAAGAGCCGGATATGGTGGAAGAACAGAATTTCATTTGGTTTTTAAATTCTACACATAAATTTTTTACTTATACAATTACAAAGGCTCATTATTGGAAATAATGAACCAAAATTTCAACTTGAAATATTTTTTTCATAAACCCTGTATATAATTTGCAGAGTACTTATTGATCCTATGGTAGATTGAACACCATGCAATAAACCTCAAATAGAACTGAATTAAAAGAACTTACCTTCTTTATCAGGAAGTGGGTTCTTTTCTTGAGTTTCTGTATGTTTCAATTTATTCTTTTCGAAATGTTCAATACCCTCAATCAATGCCTTTTCAGTTTTCTCCGCAGCTACATCTGAAATTCCATAAAAATAATCAGAAAAGTGAGAAACATTAGAAGAAATGGAACCATAATTTTAACACACTATTAGTCCAAACAAAGCATTGTTAATCCTTTCAAATTCTTCAGATGAGGATTATTTTAAGAGGATTTTAGACATTGGCAGTCTGCAAATAATACTGTTAGCTCATTAATGTAACAACCACTTCAACTCATTAGCTACTTTGATACCTGATATTTACCTTTTGCATTAGGTAATACAATCTTCTCCCTAGTATCTGTTTTTTTCAATGATGAAGCTTTAAAATTTTCTACACTGGCGAAAAGAGCATTATGACTACGTTCTTGAGCTACATCTGAATGATAAAATAATTATTTGATCTTGAATGAAAAGGCTTCCCCAATAAATTAAAACTATTGATTCAGGATATAAAAATTATTTGCATCTTGAGGGCTGCATTCTAAAGCTCACTTTATCTTAACAATAATATCTAATATTATATTTATTTTCGAATTGAATAATTCGTCAATCGCATGTATTAAATTCTTACAAATCATCTTCATGACATTTAACAATAAAATGAGAAGCTAATAAATATAGTAACTGAAATGAATGGAAATATCAAATGAAGAATGATTATGTACTAAACCTTTTTTTCTTCCTCATTAAAGACTTATATTATTAATTATTAATTAATGTGGAATTGATATTTATATTTAATCGCTTTTGTATGTAACATTTTCATATCAACACGGAATAAAAAAATAACTTATTGGCCATAATAATTTTTACATTATATTATTATCTAAATTGAAAAATCGATTGAAACTTCTTACTTGACTATCATAGCCTTTTAGTTTATATCAATGATAATAACTAAATGACAAAGAAATAATGAGAGTTGATTGACCAATAATAATGACCTGTAAATCAATGAGAAGTCTATAAAAATTTCCGTTCATCGGAATGAACTCTGTGTTTTACTCTCTTTGGAAAATAACTAAATAATGTGTTGAAAAAAATAACAGAATGAACACCGCATAATTCACAATAAAAATTACTACACCCTTAAAAATATGCACATCTAAAAAAACGCCTTAAAAATTTAAACCTGCCGAGTTTGTACAGAGGATTAATAGTTTGAATTTTTATCATTTCATACTTCAAAATCCCCCTATTGGATTAATGCGTTATAGTCGCAGAATTTTGTAGCAAACTGCATTCGGTAATCCAGAGTGTTTTCGAGAAATCTGGATTGTAGATGATTGAGATGTTATTATTATTTGTGTACCTAAATTGTTTTGAAGACATGTGTAGTTTTATCATTGGAAACTATAAACCAATAATCCAGATTCCAGACAGTTTTAGAGTTATAGAGACAATGATTCATGTCTTCATTTGAGTATCTATATGAAAGTATACATATTCGACCAAGTGAAGACAAATATCATGATGAGGACGTTATTAATCAAAGATATTATTGAACGTCCTAAACGTTCTGCTTAATAAGCATGTTTCAGAATGGGAAACATCTTGCCTACTTTCTAATCTTCCGTTAGAGAATATAGGAAACTGGCGCCTTATAAAAAAATAATATTTACCAACTGCAATATCACTCGAGTTCGAAACATTAAAATTATCAATATATGAAATATTGTTAATGATATAAAAATATTTCGTATTATATTATCGCACGTAGCTATCATTCATACTCATGAACTTTTTGGAATATCGCAAATACAATTACAGTTTCAAATAACGGTAAGAATTTACCTATAGTTTTTTGCTGCAGCTCACAGAAAGCTTTAATAATTTCCAATTGAACTTCATATAACAAATATATTATTTTTGAAATAAAAATACAATTCAATGAAATAATAGTTCATTTTTCATATATTCATTCGATAGTTCGTTCATTCAATTTTGGAATGGAGTTGAAATTTACTTCATATTATATATGAAGCCAAATAATAATTCATATTTCGAGTGAATATAGGGTGTTCCTTGAAGACATGCTAATATTAACCCATTTTGAGAAAAAAAAATTCTTGCAAAATAATATTTATTTTTATATTATTTATCCCTGATCAATTTTTTTTTGTTTTTATTTTATTTCCAACGACGCATGGTTTTTTTTTGCAAAAAATAAAAAAAGTTCTAAGTTCATTCAATCTCAGTTATCAATTAGGTAGGTCATAAAAAGGTAACCAAGTTAATGTAAGGATTTTTTTTTAACTTTATTACCTTGTAGGTTTTGAAAAGTTAAGATGTTCAAGATATTTGTTCTGATGAAATCTTCTCTAAGAATGGGTCTTCAAATCGCCTCTTTAAATAATAACATGTCTTTATGGAACACCCTGTATATGAACGAGCAAAATGAAAAGAGACAATGGAAATCTGAAACAATGGTCTTACCTTCTGCTGACGGTAATACAATTTTTTCTTGGGTATCTGCATTCTTCAAATTCGTTGCCTTGAAAGCCTCCAATTCGCTTTTGAGATCACCAGCTACTTTTGGCAAATCTTTCAATGCAGGTGGTGCAGGCATTGGGCAAGACATCTGCAAGACGTACATCGTTAATTAATATTCATGAGAAGCATGTGATATCCGACGGGTTTTCAAGATGCTTATGTTCCGTCAGGAATTTCAAATAGATAAAAAAGTTTTTTTTTCTGTCCAGTTATTCGACTTCTTTCAGATTTTTAAATAGTTTTCGGGATTAACGTCCTATCTTGCTTGATCTCTTCTCAAATCAGTTGTTTTGTACGTTGAAAAAAGTTTTTATATCCACTCAAATGGGGTTTTCGAACATTAATTGTACGTTGAATAAAGTTTTTATGTTCACTCAATGGGCTTTTTCGATTTTTTATAATGTGAAATTTTTTTGATTAGGAGAAACGAATAAGATTAAGAATTACATTTTAAGGAAAATTATTTCAGTCAAATAAGGAAATTACTGGCGTGAAGTCAGGAACTTTTGGGTGCTCGTTACAAGGTCGCTACAAGGATACACTTGGCGCATAAATGCTGAGCGCTCAAAATCTCCTCACTTCAGATAAGTGCTATTCTCATTTCTTTTCGATATGCAGCTATGGCTCAATAAAAATATCTGCAAGAAGCTTCTTTATACACACAATTTTTCATTTCGATTTAAAATCTCCTATTTTGAAATAAAAAGTAAAATTTCCATATTTACGGAACCCCTAGTCGGATTTTGCTCATTAACGAACTCGCTCTATTCGAGATTCAAACCTACACTTCAAATTTTATGTTTCTAGTTCCTTCCGTTCAAAAGTTATCGTGTTTACGGCCGGACGGACAGATTCAAATTTGAGGAGGGATTCATCATCAGTGAGTCGAACATTATCGTTTAAGATCATTTCCGGTCCAAAATTCCAAAAATTACGGACATTGAGACGAAATGATAGAGCGATCTGTTCGAGCAACGAGCACTTAAAAAATAACATTATTTGTGACATAAGTACATACTTTTTCAATTATTTTGTTTCGGAAAACATTAATACAAGTTGGTTGTAACGTCGTTATCTGTCTGAGAGATACCTAGACTCCTTCGCGAAGGCGCCTTAACATTTAAACCACCCAGAATTATTAACAAGTTGGAATACAGAGCATTATACGTCTAATTAAGAGTTTTAGTGTTCTAAAATTCTGAACAGTAATTAAAAGATAGACAACCATGCAATTTAACAGACAATAACGGCTTTTGTCACGCTTGGCCATCCTCGATGTTATTCACTGGAAAGAGTGTGGCATAAAGATCGATTGTTTCAGATACGAACAAGATATTCAAAGATTCTTTTTTTGAAAATGGTTATGACATGAATTTTAAGACTCAATTGGAAGTAAAAACCTATACACTCTTGAAGGGATATCTAGGAAATTCTTCACATATTTTGGATAACAGAAGAACGACTACATAAATAAAAACATTTATGAACCATATAATCCCGAATGTGAATATTTTAATTCCAAAACCTTATAAATCACTAATGTAATGGTCTCAATCATCTCATCTGTACAGAATATTTTGAAATATGAAACTTTTTCAGTCAACATTTTAAATATACAAATCTTCTCCGTTGGTTGAAATGCTTTATTTCTATATAATTTTTATCAACAGGGCCAATGTATCATACATACTTTATGATACATATTGTAGATATCATATTCATGTACCTACTATTTCATGAGGGAAATATTGTTAAAATATACAAAAGTATAATCACCTATCCCTAAAAAATTCAATTTGAATTTATCGAAGCAATGATGTATATCATAAAGTCATCGTTTAAGTGCAATGTATATAGTTGACTAGATATAAAAAAATAAGTTTACGTTTCTTGGCTTACTCAGAAAGTCAGAACAATGAATTTTGACGTTGAATGTTATGGATTCATCGCAACAATATTTATTTGTTGACTATGATGCCGAATCCGCTTATCTCTATACTCACTATACGTATAGACTACGCTGTTCCTGCTAACCGGAAGTAGATACTCCAAACAACTGATGCAGTACTGTTTTGATATTCCAGACTCGTTCAAGTCCATTGCAACGTTGAATGTTTAATCGATTAAAGAACAAAGAAGTTTTGATTCGTCATTTTCCGTGATAAACGTACGAAATCGATTGAGGAATGAAGAATTTGAATCTTCTTCAAGTTTTGAGCATTGCAGAATTTAATAGGTATCTACGGTTGAAATTCTTGAAAAGCGAGTTAGTGTCAATTCGATGGAATCGGTATTTTCCGAAGTTATTGGAAAAAATTTCGTCTACAATTCTAAAACTAATTGTTGGATTAGACCCATTAATGAACTTAACAGTGTCATTCACCCTGAAGACTTATTTATAAAGTTAACGGAAAGACAGACAGAATCGACAGACTAACATTGTCTCTGATGACGCACAAGTACAATCGTGCAAAATTATGGATGAAAAAATTAATATTATTATGATGTCACACTGTATGTAAAGTTTTCGATTCTTGAACCGGAAATAGTCCCAAGTGATAGGGTTCGACTTACTGAAGATAAATCTATCCTCAAATTCGATTATGACCGTCCGTCCGTAAAAATGATAGCTCTCACCTAGAAACTGAAAATTTTCAGGTAAGATTCGGATTTAGAATGCACATATTGATCACGTCCAGAGAACCATAGAAAATTCAAGATGAAAATCGAAAAAATTAGCTAATCTTATTGTTACGTTGTGATCTTCGATGTAAACATAAAATAATATTTTCAAGCTTCGTGCGCAATTTCCAGCAGATCATATAATTAGAACCATAGATTATTCAAGAAGAATATTGAAAAACGGTATATCCAGTGACTATAGATCAGATCGGATTATGATTTTGCTTGTATATACAGGCTGTTTCCCAATTGGAGGTACAAATGAAAATGACAGATTCCTCGGGTGATTTTAAGAAAAAAAAGGTCCACAAATATGGACTGCAAACGCTTTGTTTCCGAGATACAGGGTGTGAAAGTTTTCTACTCATAGCACCTTCTTTTCACAAGATATCAAATAACTTGCATTTGGCATATAGATATTCCAATTTAAATTATCATCATGTGATATGCTAATTTGGAATTAAAATCTGCAGGTTGATAGATTTTTCTATGGTGGTAGTTTGGAAAAATGCAAAAAAGAACATTGTTCTAGTACTAAACTTTTTGATTTGTAGTGTATCTGTTACCGATTTCGAGAAACAAAAATTTAATTCGAACAATTCTCTAGTAATCCTCAGAAAAATCCAAACTATTATAAAGGTATTATTTTGGTACTCATTTAACCTATCTTTAGCGAAGATTAATGAAGATTTGATAAACTGGTATAATCATCATAAAAATGCAGACTACAAGAAACATCCTGTATCTCGAAAACAAAGGAATCTCTCATTTTCCTTTTTTACTTTGAATTTAGGAGAACCCTGTATAAAGAATAACAACTTCAAGCTTTGTACAAAATTTCGTGTTGATAGCGTTGTGAGAACCATATAAAATTCAAGCGGAATATAAAAATAAACCCAATTAGTTTGGTGTATTAATGAACGAGCGCTCAAAATTGATGTGATAATGTCAATCATTATTTATATTGTTTAACGCAAATACCTGAGATTCTTCTAATACTGTACTGATTATAGAATTTTGAATACCTAAATAATTTGGCATTAGATGCGAGATTTTTCTACTTTACAGTGGACTCAGTCCCAACCTACATATTCTGAAATAACTACACCCCTATCCACGAAATTTTTATATACAGTGTAGTCCAACGAAAATTTAACACCTCGATTTTCCAGCTCCAAAATGAAAATGTCAATTTCGAGGGGGAACAACTTTTCCGCTCTTCGCATCCCCATAACTGCAATCTCCTAACGGGGGTGAGTACAACCCCTCGATTTCGAATGAGGGGTATTGCGATACCTTATTTTGAAGATCTTATCGAGTACTATCTGATCCTGAAATTTCGCTTCAAAATTTCCATCGATAACGAAATGACAGGTCAAATAGTGGAAGAGTACTACCACAGATTACTAGTTAGTCTGTGGTACTACTACTATATATATATATATATGTATTTGTCGGATACGAATAATATTCTCCAGATAAATTCCACATTGCTTCTACTATTATTTTTACTGTTATGTATTTCATTTTCGATGATTTTGAAGCGAAATTTTGGGGTCAGATAGTACTCGATAAGATCTTCAAAATCAGTTATCGCAACACCCTTCATACCTATTCAAGACCAAGGGGTTGTGCTCACCCCTGTTAGGGGGTTGAAGTTACAGGGATGAAAAAAGCGGAAAAGTTGTTCCCCCTCGAATCAGAAATCCGATTTCCAGATTTTCATTTTAGTCGGGAAATCGAGGTGTTAAGTTTTTGTTGGACCACACTGTATATTCAACGACGGTTCAACAACGATATTATCATCTTCAGAAATAACAGTTGGTGTCTTTTGACTTTTTGGTTTTTTTTGACAGAACAAGTGATCATTTGTGTATATTTTTTTTAACTTTTCTTATACTAAACTTTTCGCTCTCGACAAATAAGGTTTTCACCTTCATTACAAGCATTTAGGTAATCTAGATAATAATAAGAGAGTTTATTCAGAATATTACAATAATGAACTCTATAATACTGTAGAGTTAAGTTTTAAATATTAACTGTGCACAGTAATGTTTCATAACTTCATATTCCACGGTCGTCAAAACTTAATTCTACGAAATTCAAGATAAATACAATAAAAAAAAAATTGAAGATATGTAGAAAATTACGTGGAATTTATTTTTCCGATTTCAATAATTCGAAATGGAATTCATCACACCATAACGCTCCCGATTATAATTTATGTCTAGCAATAATGATAAATGAAAATAATTCCTATCGGATTGGTATGCCTTTTATGGTTTGAAGTTTGCGTTACCCGTAAAAGTTAATGACATGAAAGTAAACGTCATCCAACCTAGTTGGCCAACTTGTCTGAGGACCATATGGTGGTCGGTATGAGAAGAAACGCAATGTGGAGAACTAACTGTTGGCAATTCAATGAGGTTTCGAGTGCAATTGAAAAATCTGAATAAAACGCTAGTTAGTTAGCGAAAAGAATTGGGTTGCAGCGGGAATTATAGCAGAGGTAGGCAAGCGTACCATGTAACGGAGATAAAAGTAATTTCTGCGAGATCTTATCGATTTTTTGAATATTCATGAAGTCTGAACATAAATCATTGGGGTGGAAAGAATTTTTGGGTTCAGAATCTCGAAAGTGATAACAATGTTTTTTTTCATCTTCGGAAGCAAAAAAATTGTTTAGGATAATCCAAAATACATCTTTGTAGTAGTAGTCTCTAATGCTAATTATTGTTAGATACGGGGCGACTCAAAAAACTAAGATATAGCGACATATTTGAAACAGTCATTTTTTAAAACTTGAGAACGAATCAAGATATCTATGATCAGCTTTCTGATATCTAATTCTTTCGAAAAAGGGGATCTAGGGTCCTCCAAGATTTATTCCCTAAATCTTATAATTCTTGAGACTCTCTTGTGAGCGTCGAATTTGTGACACCCTGTAAAATGTCTTTCATTGTACAATGACAAAATAACAATAAGTAAACGGCAACTTGTTTTTTTCCGTTACTTTGTATGAAATGAAATTAATATCACAGCATTCAGACAATTTTCAATTCTGAAAAAAGTACCTCATCGAGCGGGATCCGAACCTGCAACCTCCGAATAACTAGTGATTGAGCGTCGAACTAGTTATTCGGAGGTTGCGGGTTCGAGTCCCGCTCGAGGAGGTACTTTTTGCAGAATTGAAAAATTGTCTGAATACCCTGAAATTAATTTCATTTATTAACACATAGACGTTAAACTATTCACGTTTGTATGAAATTTTCATTTTATACAACTTTTTGACAACTTTTGTAGTAACGGTTATCCCTCCTAATATCTGTGTATCTCAAAAACTTGTCTTAGCACAGCCGATACTGTTTGACGTTATAAAAGTGTACTCGAACTAAGAGTAATGACAAAAAATTTGTAAATTCGACGAAATAGTTTTTTCCTTACAGGGTGAATTAAGAACTAAAAGATTTTCATTTTGAATGATGTTTGACTCTCCCCGTACCTAACAATAATTTTCATTGAAAACCAGATCTGTGAAGTTATTATTTTCTTTTTACGAGTAATAATTGAAATTTCTCAATCTATCTTTCATAGCAATTTAACAATTAGGTATTGAGATTTTGAAAAAAGACTTCTGAGTCGAACCTAAGGTTTTATAAGAATCTCCGCTACATTATTCTACAGTTCAATAGTGAATTCAATAGTTTCCTTATGTTTCATTACCAAATTGTCATCCATATTGGACAATGTAGTCCTGTTGTGTAACTTTACTAATGAATTGTAGAGTGAACAGTAGCAATTTATTGTAGCAATAAAGAAAAAATGAAGATAAGTAGATACCTACAAAATTCAACATTATAACATAACCGATAGCTACATTCATTTTCAGATTCAATCAATATGTAGAAGTAGGTTTGATGTTCAAATATATGACCACAAAATAAATATAATTCTTGAATTTGCAGATATTTTTAATCCCATTTAAATTAAAAAATAAAATTAAATAAATAAATTAAAAAATATTTCACAAGACGAGAGGAATCTTAAATATCATTAGATAATTTTGTTCCATCGAAGACTGATCTATAGACAATTATTGTGTTGCACATAAGATATTAATTTTCGAGAAGTTTTCAACAATGCATGAATAACTAAATCCGACTAAAAGTAGGTATAAAATAAGCACGTGAATTGGTTATCAGACTTTGGGAGGTTGAATAAGGAAATGAGTCATTTGTTGAGGCATTAGCAAGAGTTGAAACGGATAAAATTTCAGTTATTATAGACACATGACATACATTCACGTTTTTATCAGAGGGCATTCGTAATTAAGTCTCTTATTGTTGATATTTTGTTATCCTACTTTCATGTGTATTGTTTTACTTCAATTCGAAATAAACTGAAACGTTCATGACGCATTCTGATTTTTTTAATACGAGAACTCAGTCTTAGGTACATAATCGAAAATTCCAAACTGAATCACGTTGTTTACAAAAAAGATATCACCTGTAAAGGCTTACTCATTTCTATCAATATTTCCGACAAAATAAACAAAATTTCATGATCAATGAATCGCATGCATTACTAACTCGCAAGCGTTAAAAAGATATTAAACTTGTGTAAATATGTAGTCAATACAGATACACCTTTATCTATATCCACTGAATGTAGAGGAATCAATTTTTCTTGAAACGCAACAGTATCAATTAATTTTTTTTTAATTATCCCTACTATGTTATCTGATAAAAAAAACATTAAACTTGAAACGTGCGAACGTCAATATTTTCGATTTTTATTGATTTTATTCATCAAATTAATTTTGATTCATTTTCTCCATTGAAAATAATGAACCAACGTTATCGAACTGGATAAACTACAAACGGTTATCATCAACTAACCAATATACCTACAATTTTCGAACAATAGAATTCATAAACTAGTAGATCAGATATTTCCCAAACTTTCTAAAGAATTAACGTTTGTAGGTTTGTTAGGTAAACGTGTAACAGGAAAACAAACAGTTAGTCGAAATTAATTGAATCATCAACATAAGAGAGTTGGTGATAAACGTTAAACCACTTCCTCTTCATATTTAAATTCGATGGAGTAGGTGAAAAGTGTGAGAAATCTTTGAATGAGTATTTTTCCATTGATATTTCCTCATTTTCGTATGTTTTATACGTTCAAATTATAGGAGTACCAGATAAGAGGAATCCAAACAGAAAAACAATGAATAAAAATGACACTCCTACGCAATATTTTTTTTGCAAGAGTTTATTATTATATTGAAATCCGAAAAAAATAAACAGATGGAGTGATAATGCAAGGTTACGATTTTGACCTACAAAGTAGGTTATGAACTTCCCAAGTAAGCGGTTTTAACACGTAAATATTTATTTCAGCAATTGAAGAATGCAACACATTCAAGTGCACGTATCCTTGCATGTAGCTCAGCCATATGTTTAGAGTCTCTTTTTCTTCTGGGAATGAGTTAATTCCTCACAAGTCTCATTAAAATAGATCGTGCTCCTGAGGATGATGTCACTTGGCTGGAATGCTTCCTTTGTGCATTCCTATTTTGGTCTATCCCCAAAATTCCAATCTTGGCTCTACACCCCGAGAATTTTCTTTCAGTTGTACTAAAAATACTCTGTCACACATGCTTACATATGTCAGACAGGATAAATCCCAAACAAGGGTAGAGGGTACGTTTAGCTACTAATGATTTCACCTATACCTAGAGGTCATCAGAATTTTTTAAATTGGTATTGAAACGTTTGTTTACGCGAAAATATTTGGACGTTTGAAATTTGCTCCGTATGCTGAATTATTTAGAATTCGAGAATAACAAAATAATTGTTTTCTCTTTGTACACGATAATTGCCGAAGCGATCTTCTTGCGATTTTTATAAGTAGTTTTAGTACAGCTTGAGAGAACATTTGGGCTCGGTTCCATTGGAATCAGATGAAAGCGAAATAAGATATGGAAATTTTAACATATAATCCTTTACGCGGACAAAGTCGGAGACAAAAGACAGTTGGTAATAATTAATAAATCAAATTCCCTCCTTTTGCATTCCAAGGTGCCAAGTGCACAAGTTTTGGTATAGAAATCATTTGATATGAGCAATGATACAGCAACAGATAATCTTCATTAAGACAGTTTTGACTTTTATTGAAATGTAGTTCTGTAAAAAATACATTCAATGAAATTAAAATTTTACATCATTATGCTATACAAATTTTTCGATAATGTTCCCAACTCGGCGAAGTAAAACTTCAACCTAAACCTTCAAATGATTTGATTAAATGAAAAAATGAAATTCCGTTGAGATCATTTATGTACCTATGGTAGCAGTTGATCTGTATTCATGGTCTTCAGACACTATGTATATAAAATTGTCCACATTAGCATTTCATATTACAAAAACTGTAAATTCTATTTCTAGATAAAAGAACACCATTCATTAGTTGCTTCAAACCCGAAAAAAATATGTGGAGTGTTCAACAACCGTGAAGATTCAAACGATTACTTCTAATAAGGTGGCTTTTTAATTGATTTACCAAAAATGATTTAATTCATTTATGGATGGTTCATCGACCTTACGTGGTTTACACCTGACGCATTGAAAGCATTCAAGCAAAATTATTTGAAAAATACAAAAAAGTATATTTTCTGATTCTTCTCAACCCCTAAAAATAAATGCCTATAAATTTATGAAGAATAAAACAGTTATTTATAATCATAATATTTCAGATGGTTTATTGGTTTTTCTGCATTGTATACGCCATAAGTATTTCCGAGAATTCTCTTGCGAAATTTTGTTATTGTTTTTATGTTGTTTTCTTTTCACTTGTTATTATTGAAATTGTAAAATCAATTCAATATCTCAACTGTACTTTTGACATGATTGTTAGGAATATAGTTTTTTTGTTCGTTGAATATCCTACAAATTTTCGATACTAAGTATGTAATTTGTTATTATTTTTTTTTGGAACTACTATCGCACGTTTATTTGATATTTTATCGCGGATGATAGTGTCATCTGTTGAGTTTTTCTTGTGGATTCAACAATCGAGTCTGATTTTTGACTATTGTTGGTGTATAGTAGGTAAAACGGATATGTTTTTTATGAACGTAAAGAACATCAGACTTGCGATAACATAGATGACTCATTGGCCAAATAGAAATGGTGACACCCAACCGAAGACCTAATCGATTAATTGCATAGGAAGTATAGAATTTCAGCAATGTCGAAGGGATGGGAGAAACAACAATTCAATGAAACAGTGACCGCACCCTAAATACATTATTGTTGTTATATTATTCTACTCTTCTTTCCTGCCGAAAATACTTTAAATGAGTCAGAGAGTCTCTTACTCACCTTTTCTGATATGAGGTTGATATAAAAATTGGTATGATGAGGTAAAGTAACTGTTCACTGAAGAACCGGCTAAAAGAACAACAGCTGATGATGACACCCGGTCTCTACAAACGTCGCACTTGATATGGGCACGATTTGAACTGCGCTGAAAAAGTCCTCCAAGAGCCACGTAGAATCGAAGGGGAAAAGCTTGTGCGTTTCCAGAAGGAGTATCCTTTCGATCATCGATCCACGAAAAAAATTTTACATTCGAATACTAAAGTTGTATTGAGAATATAGAAAAAAGCTTCATGAGATTTAAGAAAAGTATTAGAAAATTTGACACATTTTTCAATTTTTTTTTTTTTTAGTAAAAAATAATCTAGAGGGCAATGAACCTGCTGCTACATTGATGCAATGTGAAGTATTATTACTGAATACATGCTCGAATCCGGAATGAACAAAATATAAGCATCTCCAAAAAAATACTTGAGATTTATTTCATCGCTGAGGACACTTAGTAAGGCATTCAAACGTTTATATTTTATACTGAATTTAAAATTGATTCTATCAATTTCATTAGAAAAAACTGTTTATATAAAGATACTAGTTTGAAAATCAGTGGCGACACCAGCTTTCAAAAATGGGGTGGCCAAGAGGGAGCCGGATTTTTTTTGGGGGGGCCAGAGTACAGAGAAATTATAGTTCTGCTAAACTTTTAGCCTAAGAATGTCAAATTTTAGGGGGGCCCGGGCCCCCCTCAGAAGAGAAACAAATATCAAAAAAATTAAAAAAAGTAATATATCAAATATTAAAAGGATTATAGTGAACTGTATTTTTCACGGCGATAGTACTATCCCCGTTAAAATGAGTCTACATACTTCAATTCAATTTTGAAAATTTCTGACATTTTCAATTACTTGATTGATTGTTCTGGCCGAGATCAACAGAAAATATGGAATTGTTTACGATCTAAGCATCAGCTGAATATTTTTGTGGATAATTCATTATGAATAATCTGATCTATCCTAAGTTCTTTCAGTGAGATATTGCCGTTTTTAAACTACATAGCTTATTGTTGTATGAATGATTCTTTCTTGTAAATGCAGCTGCAGCATGTTGTTTGTAGATCCATAATTTTTGAATAAGATATATGATATGTGAGTAAAAAGAGGACAGATTCTTGAACAGAGAACAGATGTTAAAACTATTCAATAATATCAATTATAATTAGTAGGCATATTTATTTATCATTGAGAGCTTCTATCAATTTGCAGAATTTAAAATTCAAGAAATGTTCACTTATAATAATGATAAAAACTGTAATTCCCCCAACTCTTATCCTTATCCAGAGGCGCATTTAGGCTCACATATTCCGCCAGTAGGTTTTTAAATATTTGACGCCCCTACTGTAATTCAATTCTAAGTTCACAATTCTTTGACGAATTATTGTTCAAAACATGCAAAACAATCCTCACACCAGATGAGCTCAATTCTAAGCACGCGATGAATAATAATAGTAAAACGTAAAATATTAAAATCCTGCAATTAAACGTTCACGTAAAGCAATTCAATCAAAATCGGATATTGAAATACCGGTAATTTCACGATTGCGCATGCTCAACGCCTTCAGAAAAGCTGTGGGACCATCTATACCCCAAAACAGGATACCTACGCCAAATTCCATTGAATTTGAATAAGAATTAGAGCCTATTACAAGAGTTTTGCGGACACGCAGACTGGCTGACAGACTCGAAACAAACAGAAACGGACAGAATAGTCTGAAATTAATTTTGCGAGCGTATATTTTTAATTCGGAAATTACAATTTTTTCATCCTGATTGTTTTCCCTATCTTAGTTGAACTCTGAAGCAAAAATTAAGTGGACGGCTTAATAATTTTGTCTTGAACGGTTCCGAAGGATTATTTCAATTAAACCTGAACTTTTTATTTTGGATATCTATCTGAAATAACTTTGAAACAGAAAGTTGGAACCTTTGCCGAAAAGGATTGAAGATCCTTTCCACTCCATCTATAGAAAAAATGATTAATAGGTACGTCGCGCACATTTCTAGCTTCAGACAACGCCGTCTGCTGTTGGATTTGCCTTGCTCTAAAAGCTGGGGAGGAAGAAGTGACTCATCGCGAATTCGATGACTCGAGATAATTGGATTTCGGATATATGTTTCCATCAAGTTTATTCATTCTTGTTTCAACCCGATTCAAAGAAACAATTTGCAAGGAATTCTTAAATATCAGATGGAACCTCGGGTCAATACCAGAATATTTCGCCTTTCTTAATAACTGGACAATTTTGGTTTTGATCATAGTTAAACATTGAATTTGGAAAAAAGCTTCACAGTCCTTGCAATTTTTTAAGGTTTTTTTAAAATATGTATGTGCGTAAATATTATATCGTAAGGCTCAACTCCGAGAAAAAATCTTTTTAGAATAAAACAAAATGAATAATTTCCACAAATATTTTAACAATTGTTTCGCCAACACTGTGGTATCTTCAGGTTAATTTTACATTTCTACTGAATTTGAATCTTTCGAGAAAAAACTAACTATCCCCTGAAATTTTCAAATTGAATAGAACATTTCGTAATGTGTAGAATCCAAAATGAGGCAATTCTAGAAAAGCACTGACTTGATATCAGGAGCTTTTGATATTGGAGCGCTCGCATCAGTGGCGACGCCAGGTTTCAAAAACAAGGGTGGCCAAGACGGGGGCCGGATTTTTTTTTGGGGGCCGAAGTAAATCGAAATTATAGTCTGCTAATCTTTTAACCTTGGTATGTCAAATTTTAGGGGGGTCAGCAGAATTTAAGGGGGGGTGGTCCGCTATTTCACGACCACATGTAGGTACATTTCATCTTAAGACCTATTGCATCAAACTACTTCTCACTTTGTACTTTTCATTCTCAAAATAAATTACGTTGCACGAAAAATAATCAGAATCGAAAAATCAAAGAGATGTTGTAAAGTATTTTGGTGGAATAGGACAGCATTGCTCGAAGCATATGTTTGTTCAACAGTATTGTTTTTCACTTATTGGGGATATTGGTAATTTTTCCATGTGTTGCTTCAGTGATTCGATCTACATGATATATTGTCCACAACTTGAAATCATTATTGTACAGGGTGGGTCAAATTGGACACTTTTGAAGAGGAAGTCCTATTTCTATACTAGATACACGATAACTGATGTCTCTGTCTGAGGGCAAGCTACTCTATAGCTTAGCTATCACCTATAGACTTATTATCCCAATACGTCTATGATATCACCCCTATACATACGGAGGATGTTTCTGTTCATGCGACAAAATTCAGTAGGTGAATGTAATTATGTATGTAATTAAGATGGGTCTTTCCTTTTACAAAATTTTCTCATCTCCTTTCCGAGATATCACCCTTAAAAGGTGGTGACTAAAATTCAGTTTTAATTTTTTTTCTAAAATTCCAGTAAATCTAGAAACTTGAAATGCTGATCTGATTCGGATTTTTGTTCAAATATTTTTTAGCAACGTGTTTTTTCGACTTTTTCTCGGAAAAATTAGATGATACTACTTATGACAATTTAATTATCAGCTAGGTCAGCTAAGACAGAGCTAGATTTCATTGAATTAAAACCGATATACTTAATAACATAGAAATTCTCGTGAAATTTTCAATTATTCTATCCATCATGTAATTAATTAACCAGAGTTGGTCTTTACACAGCTTATATACGTTATTTTCAAATGGTGTGTTCTGGACCAAATCTCATTAGAAATGCTCTAGTGAAAAACGATTTATATATCTCCTTTGGTAAGTTCACGGATGTTATTGCTTAAACAGTTGTTGGAAGGCATTAATTAAGCGATGAACGAAGAAACTAATTAATGAAAGATTGCCTCATCAAAAGGGGTCTTTAACCGTCAATTTTCGATAAATAATTAACAAGTTTTTTTGCATCATGTAATATAGATTTGTTAATTGTTAGTGAAATAAGCCTTGGGCAGCAAAATATCTTGTTGTTTCTGCCTAGCAGCAGGGAGTTGGTAATAGAAGATGATAACACAATTATTATTAGAGAAAGAAAATTCCAGAAAAAAACTGTCTTTATTTCTTTTTTGAGCGCGTTCATTCATGCCTAGACTAGAGAACCAGAACAACATTAACCATAACCGATAACAATGACTGATGACTGATGGTTCTATGAAAGATATGATGGCTTCAAATCATCCTTCATTTCCTACTTAAACCTAGAGTGTGAAAATTCTCGGTGGGTTCATATTTTTACCCAAATGTTTATAATCATTATTAATCAACCCTTTGTGTTCGTTGTTGTCATAGTTCCCAAATCCACTTGATTTATATTATATTTGATGTCGTAAGAGGATTATGCAATGATAAATCAAAACAGTTTTGTGTTTTGTGAAATGATACCTATTCGGTGTTTACTTCGATTGATGTTGCCTAGATGGAGGTACTTCTTAATTAAACGCATAAATATCATTCAACAGAGAATAAGACGACTGCTTAAGTCGCTTCAAGCCATCTAGGATCTATTGATTCCCGGATTCATTACGATGGTCAACAGTCTTTCCCAAAAATGATTCACTAAATATAAAGTGAAACATCTTTGGGATATATCCCAATTTTTTAACCATTGTATGAAGAATATTCTCTTCTATTCTCCACACAATGGTTTTAGCGCATAGTATAAGGAAATCCTTATACTATGATTTTAGTTAGGTTAGGTTAGTAGGTCGATTTTAATAATTTTTACATATCATTTTTGCAACGTTTATTAAAGTAGTAGCCAATAAGTATTATTATTATTAGGTATTTTAATTCTAGTCAAAAAAAGTTCCTACATCGCAACGCTTTAATCGCAGCTTTAAATTTTACCCTTCATAGATAAGTATAATTTAGGACAACGACAATCTTAGCAATAATCAAAATTTTAGATAAGTATATTTAGTTAGTTATTTTTAATTTTATCATTTCCCTAAAGCGTAAGCATATTCTAAATTACAGTGCAACCGATCTGTGTTATAATAGACTGAGAGGATTTTTCAATCCTCAGATTTCAACATATCATTTTTCCAAAGACGCTAAGTGCTAAATTTGTTGCATATCAACGATTCCTTCCAAATTATAGCTCTATTCCCCTCCCCCCGTGTTATAGTATCAGCGCTAAGCAGCAATGATGCAATAACACTTGGCCCATGGCTGTTGGCCCCTAATATAATGAATATAAATTCTTCGTCCTCTTCTTTAGCAACCCATTTATATCCATTGCTGGATGTTGGCTCACCTGAAAGTCTCCATCCTTCCTTTTCTTTTATAAATTATATATTTTACAGGCTTGAAAAAGGGCACTGCCCGAAACGTTGCCTATCAAATAACAGTTTAAATTTTTAAACAATAAATATATTCAGAAACAACCCTGAAATCAAATTTCACCATACAATAAAAATTAACAGGGTAAATAATTAAATCAATAAATTTTACATTACAATACTTGAAAGTTTTTCAACAGTAAAAAAACTTAAAAACTATATGTAATGGAATGAAAAGTTGCAAAACCACAAACATTCTCTAACTTTACTGTTTAAATTGATATTTTCAATTTGGTTTTTGTGTGAAAATAATATTGTTGTCTGTTTCTTCGGTGGAAAATGTTGGAACTCCTTATTTAATTTCTGAAATGAATGAAATATTCAAGATGGGAAAAGATTCAGGTTGAAAAAAGTTATAAAAGTTGAAATATGGCTTTCATCACTGAATTTTTTCAACTAATATTTCAAATCATCCAGACGCCAGATTTTACTGGTAAGTGGAACGTTGATAGGGTATTCAATGATTTGTATATCTGATGTTATTAATAAAAAATTATTTGTTTTTTCTTTATTTTTTAGTAGACCTGCTACAAATCCCCTGAAACGAAACAAAAAATTTATTGAACAAAAGCATAATTCATTCTTGTTTACAAACCTATATTAAATTAAATTCATCTAAATTAATCATGTCCTGAATGATGTTACCATTTGTCCATCTCATCAGAAGATTATATAATACATATTTTCAAAAAAGGGTACATAAGAAATTATATGAATTCTTCTATTGAAAGATCAGCAGTTTTTACAACTGGCATCATATATGCTCTAGCAATGATTAAAAAAATAATGTTTTGGAATCTGTGATGATGGTGAATGATTCAGAAAATCATTAGTTGATATTGAATACAAATATGTATTGCATATTTAAATTAAAAAAAATTGGAATTTTAAAATCATACACGAAAAAAGCTGTTATCAGTAAATAGGAAGGAAAGAGCAGAAAAGATTGTTAGCATAATTGAAGAATTGTGATTTGAAAGATATGGGATTTTATCAGAGATCTTTCGATAAAACTTTAAAAACTTGTTTTGATAAAATTAGTTTTAACCTGTTCATCAATTAAAATTCAAAGTTATATTACCATCTCCAAGCACAATATCAAGGTAAGTAAAGAAGTACATTTTCATTCAACGAGAGACATCTATACAAATTACCAATTGGCACTCTTGAATTCAGTACAAAGTTTTAATTTTTGTTCATGAAATTTGTGCAATAGAATTGATTGGTTATTTACTTTTCTTCATTCAAACTTTTTTTTTTGCAATTTGTGCTTTCAAAACAATGATAGTAAAGTATACAATCTCAACTGTGGAATTTCAGAAAGATAAATCAGTAATGAATAATTGCAGTAATCAGGTGGAGTAACAACATTTATTTGGTGTCTCAAAGCATAGTACAATCTGGGAGATGATTTACATTCCATTTAAATAGTACAAGAGCAATATTAAATAATAATAGGAGATATGAAAATGAATGAAATTGTTACATATGTTAATAAAACTTTATTAATTCGATTATAAAAAAGATTAAATTAGTGATACTGTGTAACTGATGGTAATATTTATTCGTCATCGTCTCCTCCTCCCTGTCTAGGTTTAGGTCCACCTGCTCTCTTTGCCATGATGATCTGATCAACTCTAAGTATGGTTGCAGCTGCTCCAACTGCATACTTCAATCCCCAGTACTTGCAGGAGTAAAGATCCAAAATATTCTTTTCCACTACATCACAGGTCGAGTTATCAGATTCAATATCTACTCCAATATTTTTCTCTCCATTCTGCAAATTAAATGATTATTGTTATAGATTATCATTTGTTAAGAAGATAAAAATTCTAATCTTACTTTATGAGCTGCCAGCAGTTTCTCTAATACAATGGTAGATCGTAGACCACTATTTTCAGCCAATGTTTTGGGGAAAGTCTCCAAAGCATTTGCAAATTTTCTGACAGCGTACTGTTCCAATCCAGGAAGTGTGTCAGCATACTCAGACAGCTGACAGGCTAATTCAACTTCTATAGCACCAGCTCCAGGTACTAGCCTGCCATCTCGCGATAGACACTGTAGGATGAATTAAAGAAATCAATTATTTGCAATGAGATTTGGTTGATTAACTTACTTTATATGTATTAACACCATCATCAATGGCTCTTTCAATGTCATCCATATAACTATCAGTTGCACCTCTGATAACAATAGTAGCAATTCTAGCATCTTTTCCTTCATTTTTGAAAACAACAGTTGGTGTGTCACCAAGTTCTTCAACATGAACCGAATCACAATATCCCAACTCTTGTTGAGAAGGTGGTGTTAGCCTTGGGAGAACTGTTCCTCCGACCTAATCCGATTACAAACATTTATTAATTTTAATTCATTGGGAAGATAAACAAGTAAGAAGTCAAATACGAGGTGAATACTTACAGATTTACTTAGTCTTCTGAGGTCAAACTTTGAGTTCAGTCTGACAGCCATAAGTCCATATTTGTTAACATAATGAAGAGCCATGTCACCAAATTTGGCACCAGATACGATAACCTTAGCTCCAGTATCAGCAATAGCTTTAATTTGCATTTCAAGAAGATTTTCTTCTCCTCTACTGAAATTTGTCAATTCTTCAGCTGTTTTAATGAGAACTGTGCCCTTAGTTTCGGTTTGCATAATATCAACAGCACAACTATAAAGAGCAATTTTGCCTTTCTCTACTTTAGTCACCTCTCCTTCGATCTGTTTTTTGAAGACCATACCTTTTACAACCTGGTAAAAAATTTTATTTACTAATTTATTTGAGATCACAAATTGGAATTTATACCTGAGAGCTAAAAAGACCACATCCAGGAATTTTACACACTCTAACATTGTCTACATTGAATGTTGTACCTTCACTTATGATGGAATCACAAGCTTTAATTATTAAGTCAGACAAAAATTCTTCATTTCCATACTGTTTGGACTGAACTGAAGTAAGAATTGCTTTTTTCATATTTTCAGTATCATGTGTACTTTTTACTTCTTTACATACAAGTTTGGGCAAGATATCTAAACATTTTTCTAAAGCTAACTCATATCCTTCTGCGATTTCTGTTGGTGTTACCCCAAGACGGATAAGTTCTTCTGAGCATTCTAAACGAAATAAAACCAATCATTATAGTAGTTTTAGAGAACAATATCGTTACAGGATTACCGCAAACTCTATTATATTCACATTTAGAGTGTGAATATCCTTCAATCATAAAACAAAGAAAACTATTTACCTAATAAAGCTCCCGCAAGAATGATAACAAAATTGGTACCATCTCCTACTTCTGAATCCTGCATTTCAGAACCAAGTATCATTAATTTTGCAGCAGGATGTTCTACATCCAATTCTCTAATAATGGTAGCAGCATCACTTGTAACGAACATTTTTTCTAGATGGTTGATAACCATTTTGTTCATTCCATTTGGTCCATAGGCAGATTGAACAGAATGCGAGAATTCTTTGCATGCTCCAATATTTCTTATAACCGCTTCTTCCAAGCCAGAAAAGTACTAAAATTGTTTTAAAATAAGTCATTGCGCGTCGTAGGTTAGCCACATGTTTTCCGAAATGGTTTTTTATCCTACATGCACTTACCCTTGCTCCATCTTTCAACATCTGGGCAAAGCCAGGAGCTTTAGGTACATGTAAAGCCATTGTATATGTTTAATTATCTGCTACTTTCTTAAAAATTGATTAAATTTGTTGAGGGCAATTAGAATATTTCTAATAAGATGACAACAGTATTACCAAAGTGGGAGTCATGTGTGAATCACAGAAAAATTTATTTAATTTATGGTTTCATTGAAAGGATGAATTTTTATAAACTTGATCAAAATTTGAAAGAGATGATATTTGTATGATATGGAAGTGTCTGTTATCAAATTTTTTCAATATTCAGTTGATATTATTTCACCTAAAAATTCAAAAAGTTGAGAAAACAATCATTATCTGTAGTTTCAGGGGGTTGTCAATTTAATATGACAGAATTAAATAGAGGTTATGGTTTGATTTTAAATATCAATCCAAAATATTGATTTCTTTTACTCATTTTCACATTTTTGAAGTTGAAAATCATTTGGTAATTAAATTTTGAGATAAATAATTGAAAAATGTCTATTGAAATAGAATCGGCAGAGTAAGTTGAAGCCCTCTCAATTGTTAATCAATCATTATTTATTTTTATATTTTCGTAGTGTTATCCGTTTAATTCAACAATATCTGAAGGAATCAAATCTGTATAGAACTCTCCATACTCTACAGGTAAATATCAAATTTAAACAAAATATTATTTTATTGTAGATATGAATTTTCTAGGAAGAAACTGGAGTCACTCTCAACACAGTTGATAGTGTTGATGGTTTTTGTGCAGACATCAATAATGGACATTGGGACACAGTATTGAAAGCCATACAGTCATTAAAGTTACCAGATAAAAAACTTATTGATTTATATGAACAAGTTAGTGTGATTCTTTACATATTTTTACTCAATCTAATGACTGTTCTTGTAGATTGTTTTGGAATTGATTGAATTACGTGAACTTGGTGCTGCAAGATCCTTGTTGAGACAGACTGATCCCATGATTATGTTGAAACAAAATGAGCCTGAAAGGTACATTCATTTGGGTAAGTCAGTTACTATGTACTCATTAACTTTTTTGACTTTATCGTTATTAAATTTCAGAAAATTTACTTGCAAGGTCATATTTTGATCCACGTGAAGCTTATGCTGATGGCAGTAGTAAAGAAAAACGTAGGGCAGCTATAGCTCACGCACTTTCAGGAGAAGTTTCAGTAGTTCCATCTTCTAGGCTCTTGGCTTTATTGGGACAAGCATTGAAGTGGCAACAACACCAAGGTTTATTGCCTCCAGGAACTACAATAGATTTATTTAGAGGAAAAGCTGCTATTAGAGATCAAGAAGATGAACAGTTTCCTACTCAGATGGCAAAACAGATCAAGTTTGGTCAGAAATCACATGTGGAATGTGCTAGGTTTTCTCCAGATGGACAGTATCTTATAACTGGTAGTGTAGATGGTATTTTGGAAGTTTGGAATTTCACAACTGGTAAAATTAGGAAGGATTTGAAATATCAAGCACAAGTAGGTTGATTTATAAATTATTATAAAATCATATGATTATGCTTTATTTAATTCTCTTTTTATGAATTTTTCTGATTGTACAATTTTTATTTTCTGAATAATTTTACTTTCAGGATAACTATATGGTAATGGAACATGCAGTACTTTGCTTAGCTTTTTCAAGAGATAGCGAGATGTTAGTATCTGGTTCACAAACAGGAGGAATAAAAGTATGGAGAATAAGTTCAGGACAGTGCTTGAGAAAAATTGAGAAAGCTCATGGAAAAGGTATCACATGTCTTCAATTTTCAAGAGACAATACTCAAGTATTGAGTGCGTCATTTGATCATTCTATCAGGTATGTCAAAAGATATTGAACATATTTGTTTCTTGTCTTATCGTTATCAGAAAACAGGATTGTCAATGGATTTTAATCAACAAAATCTGATATCTTTCAAAATCATATTGGAAATTAAAATATGATCATCTTTTGTACAAAGTTCAACAAATTAACACAATAAAATCATTTTCATATAAACATTTCTCCAAATATTGAGATGTCTTAAAAATGTCTTTATCCTCCTATCCTTTTTTGAACAATATAGGTTTTTCATTGCAGATTGCATGGTTTAAAATCAGGAAAAACCTTGAAGGAGTTTAGAGGGCATACCTCTTTTGTAAATGAGGTAATATTCACTCAAGATGGACACAGCGTATTGAGGTTTGTAAACATTTGTAAATGAGATCTCTCATTTCAAAGAGAATGAGATCTATATTCTTCTCTAATTTCAGTGCTTCTTCAGATGGATCTGTGAAAGTGTGGAATTTGAAAACAACAGAATGTATAAGTACATTCAAATCATTTGGAGCAGGAGATACAACTGTTAATAACATTCATAACTTTGCAAAAAATCCAGAACATTTTGTTGTTTGTAATAGAAGTAACACTGCAGTGATTATGAATCTTCAGGGACAAGTAAGATCTAAATATGGATAAAAACTATATTATCATTCAATATGATTTTTTTCAGATTGTGAGATCATTTGCTAGTGGTAAAAGAGAAGGTGGTGACTTTGTTTGTTCAACTGTATCTCCAAGAGGTGATTGGATTTATTGTGTTGGAGAAGATATGGTATTATATTGTTTTTCAACAAATTCTGGAAAACTTGAGAGAACATTAAATGTAAGTGTGTCATTTATTTTCTTTTTGGTGTAACTTCCAATAATAAACATTTGCATTTGTTTTTTATTTTAAATTAGAGGAAACTGTTCAATAGAATCATATAAAATTGTACATCTTCAATATATTTAATTTAATAATTAGTAGCTTTTAGTTACTGAAGATGACAACTTCGTAAAATACTGATCTTTGTGAACTTGAAAAATGTTGTTAATATTTTATCATTTTATTTCAGATTCATGAAAAAGATGTCATAGGAATTGCTCATCATCCACATCAAAACTTGATATGTTCTTATAGTGAAGATGGGCTTGTTCGTTTGTGGAAACCATAAAATTTTGTTGATTCAAACAAGACCATTTATTTCAATCCATCTTGTGAGTCAAATGCATTTATTTATGACTATTTTGTTGAATCCTCCGTCTTGTTTTCTGTTATTCAGAAATCGAGTTATGAAAATTTAATATCGAAATTGTATAATTTTGGTTAATGTTAATTTAATTTCCAATCATTTAATTACAGCCCCATGTTCTGTAAAAATTGTGAATATATACGATAATAAAATATTAAACATCGCAAAATCTTTTGAACATGTTAGGTTTAGTTTTCAAGAAACAAAAAATTAAAGTTAATAAGATTAATTAATTACTTCATTTTATTTATATTACAGAAAAAAGCATGACATTAAAAATTTTTGTTCCACCATTTTTCAATAGTTAGCTGAAAATGCCAGTACGGAACTTGAAAACACTACACAACTCAATTGTTTCAAATCAATATCTTTTATAGAAATACAGAATACAGTTTTGAAAAACAACAAATTATAAACTTGGAGATAATTCAATTTATAATGCAATAATTTTTGAATACCCAACTGAGAATAATCGACAATGATTTTATATCTCAATTTTGTTTCATGAGCAATTCTTCTGTGAAAAATCATTCTTTTCCACATTGAATTAGAATTTCAACTAAGTCTTTTGTTTAAATAAAAAATGGTCAAGTTATCATTCTGATATACAGGCTTACTAGGATGAAGCATTTTTAGGTGATAATGCTAAAGATGTATGAATACTTGAAAGATTGATCCAATTGCCTTTTTTATTCTATTTTTATCGTCACTTCAACTCGATGAATAATCTCTACATCCTGTGACTTATCAGAGATATTTATGAATTTTATTTCACTCATAAATTAATATTTTCACTTTTACTGAATTTCCAACAGTTACCTTGTGAATTACTGGAGTGCTTATAAATAAATATGATTTATTTTAATTATTGAAGTTGTTCATTGCGATCACAGTCAATCCATCTCTAGATATCTTGTTCAGAGCTATAGTTTTATATATTATTTTTCATATCATAAAGTTCTTCTCTGCGCATTCATATCATCATTGAGTGTTCTCATTAGTCGCCTATTTAATGGATTCAGTCCTTACTTGATGGATATTTATCATCAAATAAAGTGAAACAAATTAATTTCCAAAAATATTTTGATGTTTACAACAATTGTTTTGTCAACACTGTGGCTTCTTCAAGTTAATTTCAACATATTAGTCAAAGAAGGCTTAAAAATTGTTATAAAAATTAATACATTTGTGGAAATTACTTTGTTTTATTTTATTATAAGCTATTTTTAGAATCCACAATAATATCATACAATCCATATAGAGTTTTGTTTGGCAAGCTGCATTTAGTTTCTTACTGAACGACTTGTAACTTACTTATTTATATATTTTGAAGATATATGATTTAATCATGGAAGCCTCTACTCATTAATTTATTTTATCCTCTTATTTATAAAATTTACTTCTGTAAATTGAATAAGTGAATTTTTAAGTCTTGATTATAGTTCAAATAACTACCAAAACAACAACTAACTTTCCTGGTGTTGTTACAATAATATTATTTGTTGATCTAACCTTTGTACTCTTTCCATGTCAGGAAATAAGAAAAAGGAATAATCTTCTAATTGAAGCACATTTGAATACCTACATAAAAATTGGTTATTAAGATACCTAAGAGAGACAGATAGCCAGTTTCTGATGAGTGGATGCAATTTTGAAGTGGTTCTGGAATACCCCAGTATATTTTTTGTCAAAACTAGAGTTTTGTGTAATATATTAATTATTGTTTCTATTCATTCATAGTTACTTATTTTCATTTTGGGAAATGAGAATATTATTTCCTGGAGCTCATCATATTGTTGAAAAATGTAACAATTTCATAATTTTCGGTGAAAGTTAAATTTTGAAAAATCTGTTTTAGTTTTACCTGGTTAACTAATATTCGTCACTTTCGAAAGAACTACTCAACAATTATGATTTGTGATTATCATGCAGTAAAAAAATCTATAGACATATTATATACCTACATACATTTTTCAAAATTTTTATCGCTCTATTTGTTAAGTTTGACATGAATTTGAATCAATCTTGAAAATTGTGCTGGGTTTTGTAGCAATAATTGAATTAATTGAGTGAACACTTGATGTTGATTTTTTCATCCAATTATGATTTTCCTTATTGATTTCTGATTTTCATTTATCAATATTTCCAACGAGGTCGAGGAGTTGAACAGCTTCTATGATTAGCTGAGTTTGATCTAGATAATCTGGAAAGTCTTGATGAAGAACGGTTTTTGGTAAAAACCACTTCTTCTTTCACTGTTTCTAGGTATCTGGGTCTATAATCAAGTGATGAATATGCGTCTCTTGGTAGAGGTCTCTAAAAATGAAATAAATGACAAGTTTCAGGCAAAGTAGGGAATTATCTATTCTAAATTTGTATTATTCTAAAAATATATTTTAAAATACAATAATTTGACCTAATATACTTACCTTGTGTTAACTGCTTTTCTAACTTGGTGAAATAGTGCCAGTGCTTCTATATTAAAGCGTAAACTACTGCAGGTGGAATAATACTAAGTGAATTTTTTCAATATTTTAATATTTCAGTACTTAATTTTTAATGTTACAATGACTGAACTTACAACTATCTAAGTTATGCAAAATAAAATACTGTGTTTTGATTGAAGATTCTTGAAATTATGAGTGTGGTTTTAAAAGTGTGATATTGTATACTCTGGAAATATAAATTTCATTTTATTTTTGAATAGGAGATATCATAAAAAAAATATAAGTTTGGCAATCTAGCAAATATATCACAACACCAAACTACATATTCTCAAGTTAAAAATGAGAAATGATATTTTGTGGATAACTGATTGGAACCTAATCTTTATCTCTTTGAAAATTTGTCAAAGTAGAAAGTGTATTCATTTCTAAATTTACATAAAATCATTGCTAATATGAATGTCAAATCGAAGTGAAATTCAGATAAAAAAAGTATAGATAACTATTGCAGTTGCATTATTTTTCAGTTGTTGAGAATTATAATCAATAGTTATTAAAAAAAAATTATTAATGGAAATTATAATTTATGTATGTGAAATTCTTCAGAGAAAAGAATGTTACATGGTGATAAAGTGATCCTGTGATATTACTTTCTCTTTTTAGATATCTATAAAGTTTATGCTTCATTCAAGTGAATGAGTAAACTAGTAATCTTTGGACATTTATATTTTTTTATTACTGATGATGTTGATTCAAGTTTTCATCTGCACCACTAGTTGCACCAGGTTGGGAAGGTAGAGAATTCTGGTGAAAAAATGGATAATCAGCTACTGCGTGAATACTAATTATAAAATTTACATGCCAACAAAAAATTAACTCATATTTAATGAAAGTTCTGAAATATAATGTTCTCTACTTGGAAGGTGAACTAATCATACACATGTCCAAGAGATTTTTTTGATGAACATTTCGATATCGAAGTTGTCATCATCAAGATTTTTGTCGAAGCATACGTCAAACTCTAATTAAAAATTTTGACGACAAAAGTATGGTTATTTCAGCTTTCAAAATATAGTATGGAGTTCACAGAGAACTTAAATGATTTTCTATAATATTCTGTAATCAAATATTTACTCAATTGTTGATCAACATCCACACATGGGAAGTCATATTTTGCAATATTATCAATGATGCACCTAATAATGGTATAAAAAATGATTAATGCAAAATTGGAAGAAGTATGAATGATAGACGATAAATGAAAACATAGTAAATTCAAGAAAAAGAAACAATACCATTTGTGAGCATTGATATAGATGCAGTGATAGTATATTTCAAAAAAACCTTATTATCTAAATGTTAATCTAAAAACGATAAATTATATAACAAAAGCAAATGAAGCAGATGAGACTGCCTATGAAATGATGTGCGCTATGGCGATCTTCTATATAATTCATAATTTCAATTTATTGAATATTACAAATCATTTAGTCTTTTACATTTTCAAGTTTCACATTATACATCATAAAGTTTGTATGGCGAAGTGGGTAGCCATATAACTAAGATGGATATACTTAGTGAAAAATTGACATTATACGATGTGATGAAAATTTTCATTGAATTTTTTTAGTTAGAAATGAAAATCTTGAAAGAAAGTGTTGAATTATTGAGGAATATTTTTTAAAAGCAATCTGCAATCAGTTGCATCAAATCAGAAGTGAATTTTATACATTTTTCTATTTCACGATGTGATTGGTCAAAAATAGGAAGTTTATCAAATGGTACCCAAATATTTTTATCATTTAGAGTTACTGGTTGTGAGAAAACGATTTTCTGGGGTATACCAAAGGAACCATCTGAATGAACTCCAAGGGAAATCACCACATCAGCAGCTTTCTTTGGTGAAGACCATAGCTCAAGAAGATGCAGTGTAGCCCTTAAAAGGGGTAGAATTGGTTTTCTACCTAATATACTATATTGGTTGCAGCGTTTGATAACACTATTTTCGAAATTCCTTTGGTTGACAATGCATGATAACATTCGAAGCTCCTTCCTGACTTTTTTCTGAGGAAGCGTTGAGTCTCTAACATCCTTCAAAGCTCTTTTATATGGACGTATAATATCCTGAATTACTATAACCCCTTGAACATCTACGAATTGATCAAGTCCAACAAAACCCCATACAGGTGGGGCAGCAAGATGTGATATTGGAATATCGGTTAGTTTGCTAACCGAACTCAAAGCTTTTAACCCTTCATAGGCAGTGACTGCAATTATATTGTTATGGTACTTTTCCTTTATATGTAATGTGAGTGCTGTTGCTGTGAAGCAGACAGGACCCAAGTGACAACAAAGGATTTTCAAATGTTCACCACCGGTATCATTTATTTCAGTAGCTAATTCATTCATATCCAAGCTGCACCTCTTCAGCCAAGTCGATCTATCTTCTTCTTCCTTTTGGGAATAGTCTTCCGTTATTAATATAAAATCTGTATTCTCGATAAAAAATGATATAGTGGTCGAAAATAACAATTCATATTTTACATGAGCTTGAATCTCTCTTTCATAGGACTCCATAATAGACCTTACTTCGTCCTCTGTATCTGGATCCCTCAAGGATTCGGGATCGTATATCTTTATTGTAACCATGTTTTTTTCAAATAGACCATGTACATTGAAGAGTTCAGGTAGAAGCATTTGGGCGAAATCATTGTTGAAGCCGTACATACCAATGACCGATGATTTGAGCTTTTCTTTTGCCGACAACAGATTCTTTTCAGTGTAAGCTTTCATATTCTGCGAACATAGTTCTGCCACGGCTTTCCTATCCAGAAATGTTTTCGTTCCATAATAATCATCTATGTATTCCCAGAACTCGCTCAAACCACCAATTAGATGCGGTTTACTTCCAGCGAATCCAACTTCTTTCCAGATAACAGGAGACTTTGTGATGTACCAACTGTTGGTACTATTGATGTCGAGTAGAAAGTCGCTCCATTCTTCTCCGTAAAATTCCTGTTTGTTGATTATGATATCTGGTAAATGCTCACTTAGGTAGTTTGCGATTTGTATGGCGTGAACGAAAAGGGGACAATTTGCCCTTCCGGCAATGACGAAGAGGGGCATTGATTTTTGTCTTTGTGACAGTTTTGACTTTGTCAATTGAAGTGTTTGCAATTTTTGCTCAGTGATGAACAAATAATAATCGGAGGAATATCAGTTCCCATTCTATAAGGTGTAGTAAAATGAAATCCATTATTTTTGCATGAAAAACAAGATCATAGAATGATCCGATTTAGTTGTTGTCATTTTGAGGATAATATCATTATGCCTTTCTCATAGAAGCTCTAGCTTCTATTGACAAAAATTGAGACAGTCGATTTTCACAACCCTCTGTTGAAGCGAATTTTTCACCATGGTTAAGAGCAGATGGTAATCACTTGGTGCCAGATCCGGACTATAAGATGGATGCATAAGAACCTCCCAACCAAGCTCTCGGAGCTTCTGGGGGGTCACCATCGATGTGTGTGGCCTGGCGTTGTCATGATGGAACACAATTCCCCTCCTATTGGCCAAAGCTGGCCGCTGCTGGCGATTGTTTTCTTCAGAAGGTCTAATTGTTGACAGTGCAATTCCGAGTTAATATTTATGTCATAGGTGAGCAGCTGATAGTAGATAATTCCCTGTCAATCCCACCCAACACAGCAAAACTTTCCTGGCTGCCAATCGTAAGCTTGACCACCGTTTCCTCCGACTCACCGCGTTTCGACCATGATTGTTTTCGTTTGACGTTGACGTTGTCGTAAGTAATTCACTTTTTAGCACCAATCACCAACCGCTTCAAGAATGAGTTGATTTTGTTGCGAATCAGCGGTGTTTCGCAAATGGAAATTCGGTCCATGAGGTTTTTTGGGTTAATCCGTGTAGTACCCATACATCGAGCTTCTTCTTGAGACCAGCCTTATGTGAATAGTTCGAAACGATTTTTTGTGCAATCTTTAGCTCTTGGGAAGTGGAAAACAGTGCTTACAGGACGGTCGGACTCGACAATGTCCATGTTTTCATCGACATATTGTTTGAATATAGTGAGGGTTATGGTCCATTTTCGTTAATGTAGGTCAGGGTGCTGTAATCAAAACATGCACAACCAACTTTTGTTTTAACAAACTGGAATTCATCATGTCTTATTTCGATCAAATTGAATCTTACTTCGTTAATGACCAGAGGTT
The DNA here is from genome assembly GCF_914767665.1 of Harmonia axyridis. Lineage (NCBI taxonomy): Eukaryota > Metazoa > Arthropoda > Insecta > Coleoptera > Coccinellidae > Harmonia > Harmonia axyridis. The sequence continues at coordinate 18,654,646 of NC_059503.1, forward strand.
TAACCCGGCTCTCGAGTGTAGTTACCTTTGGTTATATACGGTTCAAATTGTTGATGTTGAAGGGCTAGTTCATGACGTCATGCGATTTTAACCAACAATGACCAAAAAGCTTGAATGTAGTTGGTATTCTGATAATAAGAAAAAATAGGATTTGCTTAGCAATCGACGAGTCTCGAGAATGACGTGATATGTGTATTGTCTGCCGAGGCCATCATTTGAAAGAATATAAACATTTCCTGACAAATAATTTTCTTTAAATATGATTTTTTCAAGATCCTTTTGAAATCTAGGAGTGGCGCTTTCTGTAGAACTTTGTATTCTGCTACTGTTCAAATATTATATTATAATGTGCAAATAATAGAGAAGAAATTCGGTTACTTTTTTTCAATATGTAGTTGTTTTCATTTCCTAATCTTCTATTCTGAGACTGTATTATGTAATGTTAGTATTGAATTCTTCGGCATGATAAAGTAAATATTAGAGATATGAAGCAATTGAATAGAAATTATATTAATACCATAACCTCACAGGATGCGCAATCAGAGTTTTTTCACTTTGTAATGTATTTATCCATTATTATTAAGAATACATTTTTTTATATCGTAATAAATAACCTTTCTTTAAAAACTGATCATATAGAACTTCTTGACCAAGAGTTTCAGTTCTATAGAACAGGATTAGGTATACTTGATGGCAATAAAACTTTCATTACACAATACCTGAAGAATCAATACTTAATAGTGATAACATTACAGCAGTACATTTTAATGATAACGCAACCTGTGAATCCTTTGTCTAGTTATTGGTTAGTAGATAACTACAAGAATTGCATAGTGTTTTTTACCTCAGCGCTTTACTAGAATGAATCAATAGAATTTGTACAAGTATTCATCAGCCTGAAATAAAAATGAGGAGTGCATGTGATATAAATGAAATGAAAATGAGGCATAATTAAGAATCTTGGAAATAGTTAGTAAATTACCTGAGATCCTGAAAGGGAATGATTTTCACTTGATATGCCGGACATTTGCTTTAAATATTCTTTATCATCGAATATTTTTTTATCGCCACCTTTTGGTTTATGTTTTACATTATCCAGTGACCCCACCTTACTCTGTACGTTGAAATCTAGTTTTTTGGTTTCTATCTGTAAAGCGAATAGAAATTTAGAAAAATATAATTTTTTTTTATATACGAAGACTTTCACGACCGGATACCATACAAACATTAAAAATTTCTGAGATTTTCAGCCATGGTCTTTTAGGTATTCCATCCTGAATTTGATTCAAAATTAGATGCAATGAGGAGGTGAGATACAATTGTTCACCGATATTTCACTGAAGATGTATTTGGCCATTGTTGATGAAATAACTAAAAGAACTCAGTTTGAAAGTCAAGAAACATTTAAAGTGTTTTTCTTGCGTGTTGATAGCCTATTGGGAAAATTTTTAATTTGTGTGTTTGATTTGAAGTTAATCTATAAATGTTCCTTTATTTCTAGCAAGTACCCCTTCATTAATACCATTTTCTCTATGTTTATTACAAATTGGAGTAGGAAATAGACAACTAAATTCTCAAGGCCTGCATTCAAGTCTTACAGGTTACTCTTTTTACCTAAAAACCTCTAGTGGACGTGTCATTTTCAGATAATTGGCAGGAATATTTTCCTTTGTTTGCTTTAAGGGTGTTTTTGCGTGCTGAAGGATTTGCTGTTCTACATAGACTTGTTAGGTTAGTGTAAATGTTGAGTGGAAAGCAGTGAGAGTAGGCAGGTACAAGTATGCAGTAGTTAACTGGATTTATCTCTACACTTCATCTAATACTTTTTGCTACGCTCTCTAAATTAATATTTTACTCACAGTACGCGAATCTTCTTGAAACTCTTCATCATTCTAAAATAATATACAAATTGAACTATCCAGAGTAGGTATCTTTCTTTTGGAGAAAATTTCAATGATAATACATTTTGTACTATTGAAGCAGCATAATTCTTATATGAATAAGACTACCATCAAGTCAAAAAAGATGGTTTTTTGTTATATAGGTGAAGATGAAACAGAATATTTAGGGTACCGAGTTAATCAAACTCGTACTTTCTCAAATTAAATAATAGATAGAGACATAAAATAGACTAAAATTCAAGCAGCATCAGCAACACTTCACTCATTGTGAAATGTACATAGAAATAATTTGCACATTACCAGTCGTCGGAGGAAATAGATATTTCAAAATTGATGAAAATACTTCTTACAATACAATAATGAATACATTTTAATTGATATAAAATGGATTCGGCCTTCACTTGGCGGAAATTATTTCATTTTAATTGAATAATTTTCGATTAAAATATAGGATGTAGATGTAAATTTTTTTTTACATGATTATTTCTTTTTGACGAAGAAAGAAATATTTTTGCATGAAAACTATTTTAAAAATCTTCTCATGCATTGATGTTTATTAACCAATTATCCAGTATTTTTCATTTTTGTGACTATTGAAGTATTCCTTCTGGATATATATATATAACTTGAAAGAAGTGTTCATATTTAGAATAGTATATTTCAATTGAAAAGCGATATCTCAGTATTTCCAAATGTTTAAATTGATCATATGAGAATTACGTGTATTCATTTTACTAGTTCATTGAAATTATTTTTTATTTTTGAAAAAATCATACTGATGCGTTTTTTGAAATTTATTGATTTTATCTAAAGCTTATATCGATATTTATTTCAAATAAATATTTTTTTCGATATGTTGCTGTAGTTTTTCATTTTGGAGGAAAACTATACCTTTGCAGATGCAAAGGAAATGATTTAGTAATTAGCAATTACCTTTATATCTCCTCCTCCTGGAGTATGTTTCATATTATCCTTTGATCCTACTTTTGGTTTCGCTTTCTCTTTGAAATCCAATTTTATTGTTTCAATTTTCTTTCCACTTGAAACAGGTTTGTGGGTGGCGTTGTCCAATGAACCAACTTTCGGTTTAGCATTCCATTGAAGTTTTTGTGATATGATCTGCAATATCAATTGAATTATATAAATAATGTCCCACGTGATAATGTTCAGATTCTCACCTTTTTCTCCCCACCTTTGGGAATATATTTATCATTCTTCGCTTCAATTCTCGGCGTCACATTTTTCAGTTCAATTTTTTTTGTTTCAATCTTAACATTGCCACCTCCAGGTTTATGTGTTGCATTTTGCAGAGATCCTATTTTGGATCGAACTTCCTTCAGGTTTGGCGAAGGAGCAGAACCAACTTGAACTTTATTCATTGGAAGTTCTAGAAATATAGGCAGGAATTATTGAATAGTGTATTACATAACAAGAGTTGTAAGGAGCATATTACGCACGAGTAAAAAAAAGTGTTTCAGTGTAAATGAATCCCTTTTAGCGGGATTTTCAAATAATCGATTGCCTCTACTTTCTCAATCCAATGTAATAACTCACTTTTTCTTTCAGTCGTTCCTGGAGTAGTTGCATTGGAATCAGGACTTTTTAAACTTGGCGATTTAGAATCTCTGGACAGTGATCTAGCCTTCGAGGGTGTGGCCGAAGATATCCTCTTCGGTGCTTTCGAAGCAGATTTTCTCGGTGAGGCATCACCGTTGCTTGAACGATCCTAAAGCAAAATGAAATGAAAATCAAAAGGCGGAATACAAAATGAGAAAACTGTTTTTGTGCAGTTGTAATAGGAATAGGGCATTTTATTTTTCTCGTATATTCGTATTGTCTGAATTTAATTGAGCTCTAAATGATCTGAAATGATTAGGTTGGACTTATTATTCATTAATTATTATTCATTTTTGTTCTTTTCGTACTGTCGTAAATATTACAAATTTTCGAATGCAACAACTAGGTGATGGCTTACAATTTCTTGATCTTTTAATGCACCATTCATGTTTAAGGAACAGCAAAAATAGTTTAGGTTAACACTTTCTTTAAAAATTCGTCAACATTGATTCATATAACCCAACGCCCTTCGAACTTTTCAATACCTTTTGAAGTTCAATTTAAAGGGTTAGGACTATTCCAAAAATTTCTTATTCATTACTCATTCAACAGTTTATTCTGCCACTGATTGCAATTTATGTTATGTCATTTTATCTTAGTACATTCAACAAAGTGTTACTGTTAATTTCCAATATTCTCTGTACTCAGATCAATCCTTTTTATATGACTGAATGAACTTGATGAAGTTTAAATATATAGACGAAACGTTGGCTAAGTCCAAATTGGTCGAATGATTTCAATAGTCCTACCCATTAATTTAACTTCAACACGTGAAAACACCGAATCTTTTCTGTAGAAAAAATCGTCTTTCCTTTTTTAAATCAAAGTTTAATACACTTTTCAGTAGTAGAATAATGAAACGGAGGTTCAGAAATTTTTTTCAACATCCTCAGAACATAATCGTTAAATTTCTATCAAGCAATTTTTAAAATTGTTGTATTTGATCTAGTGACAGTTGATGTTTAGAGCTGCAGAGTTGCAGTACCGATTGAACAAAAAGTAGAATTTTGACATCCACTAAAGTATATTGTTTTGAAAACATTTTTTTTCGTTATTTTATCAACTATAATATAGGGTTCAGTGAAAAGAAATCCATTATTTTTGCATGGAAGGCTTTAATTACCTGAGTTCGATTGATCTGATTCATGTTGAATATGCGTCGTTTTGTTCGAAAAGTTGTTGCCATTTTGGAGGTAATATCATTAAGGCTCTAACTCAGAAGCCCTCGTCCCTATTGGTAAAAAATTGAGAGTCGATTTTCACAAGCTTCTGTTGAAGCTATTTTTCACCAACAAAATTATTCGCTATGGACAGGATAGATGATAAATCACTTGGTGCCAGGCCCGGACTATAAGGTGGATGCATAAGAACCTCCCAACCAAGCTCCCGGAACTTCTGGCTAGGTCTCTATGGATGTGTGTGGCCTAGTGTTGTCCTGGTGAAACAAAATTCCTCTTCTATTGGCCAGAACTGGCTGCTTCTAGGCAATTGCTTCGTTCAGACGGTCCAATTGTTGACCGTAAAATTCCGAGTTAACAGTTGTGCCGTAGGAGAGCAGCTCATAGATAATTCCCTGCCAATTCCATCAAACACAACAAAACTTTCCAGGCCGTCAATCCTAGCTTGGCCACCATTTCCGCCGGCTCACCACGTTTTAATTTCTACCACAACCGTTTTCGCTTGACGTTGTCGTAATCGAACCACTTTCCCTTACTAGTCACCAACGATTTTGTTGTGGTTCAGCAGCGATTCGCAGATGGAAATTCAGTCCATGATGTTTTTTGCGTTAACTTGTGTGGTATAGTATATCCAAAGTAACTTGAACTAGTTCATAAAAACGCTTGGACATACATGTCCCTTTGAAGTGAATACCGCGATCCGCTAAATACCAGGGTTCATTTGAAAGTGTTGTCAGGCAATAAATTCACTGGCCCCAAAGGAATTTCTGGAAACTTGGACAACCCTTGTATAATCAAAATATTCAGCTTCCTCCAAGTGACTTTGGATATGCTATACCTATAAATCGCTACTTCTTGAGACCAGCCTTATGCAAATGGTTCCAAACGGTTTTTTGTGCAATCTTTAGCAATCGAAACAGTGTAAATGATTTTATCGATATTTTCGACAATTGGCCTTCGAGTGCGTGGTGCATCTTTGACATCGAAATTACCGGAACGCAATCGACGAAACCAAATTTGCGCGTGATAGGCTGTTACAGTATCAGTACTATTTACATTTTCAGCCACCTGGCTTTAATTTTCGCCTTTATCGAAGAAAAACAGAGGAATATAGCGTATTTTTTCTCTGCTAGTGTCCATCTTTGACGCGCGCTAAAACTAAATTGAGTCAACAAATCACAAAACTGTCACAGAAGTTTTCATAGCACCAAATCTCATTTTTCTCAGAATATCTATGTCTATATTGGAAAAATAATGGATTTCTTTCTACTACACCTAAAATTAAAATGGATAATTGGGGAACTATTCGGCTCTTCTTGATGTGCCGTAATCTGGCATAGCTCTAACTCCCTTCCCATCACGCTTGCTCAGTTTATACTCATAAACTGAACAAACCGAAGATCTTCACTGGACTCTCCGCTTTATGGTAATAGTAAATATTGCTTTTTGATTGACAAAATGGTTTCGGTTTCGAAAGCAACTTTACAATATTGATCAATTATTTATAATTTGCTCTAAAAAACACATTTAGTACTTCCGTTTTAGAGTGTATTGAAAATTTTGAGTCGAGATATTATATTTTTTAAGCAAAAGAGTGTGGAAAAACCAAAGGCGATCATGTGAACATATCTAACACGATTATGTGAGAACCACCATTAACGAATGAATTGATGGGTAATGCGCCCTTATCTATCATTTCAGTGGATCAACTCAAACCGTGGCTCCACAACTTCCAAGTTTGCATTATAAGGATCTTCCGAACTCCATCAGTATTTGCACCATTTTAAACCAGGTGAAAAGTGATAACGTTCAAAACGAGCGCTTATCACGTGATATTAACTGGAAAAGTGTGGAAACAAATTGGCGTGTTCCTGCATTTCTCTGACAGTAACTGCGGAGTAAATAATAGTAATTGATTTTCCCTCTGCGAGGTAGAATGAAGATGTAAACGTGGAATTTGATAACGTCTATATACATAGGTGTGTAAGTTATGTCTATATGGAATACATTGAATGCGTTATAATATTATTCATTTTAGGAAATTCTCTTAAGAGGAAACCTCATAATGCTCGGTTCAAAACGAAATTAGAGACATTTTTTTCTTACAAATCTCCGATTTTTATGGGGTTTTCACATAATTTCTTTAAATAATAATCTACATTGTAGATTTTCAATATTTTCAATTTCCGAATGAAAAAAGAATATTTTGCTACTATTCGTTTCTTTTAAAAATTATGGTAACCCTACTGATGTATTTTGATCATATTCGTAAAAAAATCCTACAAAAAAAATATTACAAAAGAGACAACACTCTGAAAATGTTCGAAAAGACTCGTAAAGTATTTTCTTTCTACGAAAGTTACAACTATTGTAATATTCTTAGTTTATACTGATCATTCAATAATTTTGGCAACACCGCTTATTTTTGTCCCTCCCCCTCTGGGCAAATATTGATAGATCACGAAAAAGTCACATAGTGGTGTTCCCTCTTAATGGAAGTCCTTTAAGATATAGAACTTATTTTTATTTTTTTTAGGATGATTTTAAACATATATTTGTTGAGTTCAGCTTTATTTGAATGAATGATTATGCAAGGCCCTGGATTTGAATTATAAATAATTGACTCTTATTCTTTAACCCTGAAATAAACAATGGCGTTTTTCCCCAGTTACACAAGAACTATAACAGCTAAAGCAAATCCGTTGGTGATATATAGCTCTACCTCTTCTTATAATCTCGAAAACTCGCAAAACCTATGAATTTGAGACACTCTGTAGCATTGTAGATAGATAAGTGTGCAACCCACTAACCGGTTCATTCGCCATTTTGCAACACATTATTCAGTTTTCATTTTGAAATAGTGAATACATTTCATAATGAATTCATGAATTCATTTTATTTGATGTATATTTGTCTAACAATTGGCATAACCTACTGAACAAAAATGAAATGTGAAAAATGAATACACAGTGTTGCCATTAAAACCATTTAAAATTGTGTAATTCCTATTATAAAATACTATAATTTTATATTCTTATCTACTATTTTTTAATACTTTGAAAATAAAACAAATTGAGGAATGAGTAATTAATAACTTACATTGCCTTGTGTAGATTCGTCAACACCGCTGTCGTTATCCCCTTCTGAAAAAAATGACAACTATTAATAACACTAGTTAATAACTAGATACAGGCTGGAATACCTATTTTTATAGAAGATTTTGTTTTAGTTAAATTCTTAAGTTGAAGTGAATCTTTGCTCTGTTCTATATTTTTTTCTGTTTCCATCTTCACTGCAGTGGTAGATAAACTGATAGGTGTCTCAGAAGGTTTTATTTCTCTTGATATGCTTGTTTTGTTTACAGATTGTTCAATGCTTTTCTCTTCTTTTATGTTCTCTTTTGCCGAATTTGTACGAGGATTCGAAGATTTAGAACTCACTGATGATCTGGATTCAGGTCTCTGTGTCAAGATACTATCAGGAGTCTCGTTGATATTTTTAGAGTCATTGTTCTCTAAAATCTGGCCCATTCTAGAACTAGATCTTGATTCTGGTCTAGAAGGATATTCATGTTCTGATTTTCGTTCTAAACTTTCCTGAGAATTTGTAAATTTTCTGTCGTCTATACTACTATTCCTACTTAGGGTTCTCACTGGTTCTTCATTGAGATTCGTAGTAGAAGAGTTCAAAGAACTAGATGTGGATTTAATAGGAGCATACTTCTCCAAATTTACAGGGGGTGGTTCGTTATTATCCATATTTGCATGTCCAGGAGGTGAACTATTGATATCTGTGGAATCCAGGGTTTGGCTTCTTGAGAATTGCTCAAATTTTTGCTGCTCTGGATTTGGTTCAGATCTTTGATGAATCATTCCAGGATGACGTACCCCAGGCGGTATCCCTCTTGGAAATGAACCAGGAGGAAAAGGGACACCAGGAGGTCTTATATTGGGTCCTCCAGGTCTTATATTTTGGTTCAACTGATTATTTGGGAATCCTTGTTGGAAGGGAGGCCTGTTTGGTATCTGTGGAGGTCTGAAAACTGTTCCTGGTGGAGGTGGCCTTATCTGTTGACCTGGTGGTCTTATGGGAACACCCTGTGGATTTGGAAATCCTGGTCGTATAGGGAAAGAACTCCTGCTATCGATCCTTTGTAGGGGTGGTCTCGGTGGATAGTTGACCGGAGGTGTGTTGTTTCCGTTAGGAAATTGCTTGATCTATTAAAGATAGGTCCGGTGAGTTCATATCATATCATTATGGCTTTTGATTTTTATTTTTGTTGCTGTAATGTTCTTTCAGGATATACGGGGTGATTTACGAAAGTTAGAATATTTCAAAGAAAGGCTCGAGATATGAACTTGAAATTTCATAGATAAGTTTGGTTTGGAGAGATGAATTCTTGAAAAAAACTTCGTTCAACTTCCGGTTTCACCGGAAATGATATCAACATTTGTTTTTTAAATGTAATACCCAGCTTTTTGTCATAATTAGATAACTCATTAAATTATACATTGCTTCAATGTATCATTTGCATATTTTCCCCAGTTCCCCTGTCTGAAATCTGAAAAAAATCTCAAAATTTTTTCAAATAGGGCTTCATTCCAATTTTTTTTTCGAGATTTTTGCATGAAAATTTTTCATTTTCAGCCATGACAAGAACCATTTTTTTATTGGTCAGGTGAAGTCTACGTCAAAAAAAAGTGTATTAGTGTAAAACATACTGCTGCCTTAAAATTCTTATGATGAAATGAGATATAGGGCAAAATTCATTTAATTTTTTTCTGAAAAATGGTCTGATTCTCGCTTACGTTATTGAAGTTTCATTCATTTAGAAGTTATGGTGCAAAAAACAAGATTCTGTCTCGAGTATTCTTTCAAATATTCCAACCAATAGTCTTCGTGAATTACCCTCTAAATTTCGTTTTAATTAAAGAAGGGCTTACATTTTCAATTTTCAAAAACTTGACAAGAATATAGAAGAATGGGTGATTATTGATTTCATTTAATGGAAAGAATTGTACTTCAAATCCTTATTTTACCAGTAAGAAACAATTGAAGATACAATGATATTATTCAGATTATAAAAATGCAATATAATTCGACATATATTCTATTCCGTTGTTTGTAGTTTCTGTTTAAGGAAAAATTTTTGCGTTAAATGATATCGATAAAAAACTGGTATTAGAAATTTACACATGCCGTAGAGTGTGTTATTTCTCATGACAGTTCATAATATGGATATTTGTAAACTATAGTTATTGTCATAGGTATGAGTTTTGTGGTATTTGCGAGCTTCTCCAAGGGGTACCTATTGCATGTGTTCTTATTCTTTTTAATAATTCTAAAAATAACAACTCAGTAATACCATTGTTAAATAAAGACTGCACAAGGATCGTTTAACTTAACACATTAATTTTTTTGTTTATGATTCAATTTGCAGATAAAATGAAAAGACTTATTCTGAAATTTAGCTATATAAAATAAAACAAATCAACTTTTTGTGGAAAGACATTTTTCAACAGATTTGTTTCTACATGTATAGAAGAGAAAGTATCGATCCTTCTGTGGGGTTTATATCAAACTTTTATTGTTTTATCCAATCTCAGTTCCTTTCTGTTTCTACAATAGAATTCCACCTGCTGAAATTGACTGGTTGATTAAACTTTTGTGAAATCAGCGGTATGCATACATTCTTATCTTATCTATTATATTTTTCATTTCTGCAGGAGTCAAAAATGATGATGACTTGTGGATAAAGTTCCATATAGGTAATACAGGGTGTTTATAATGATCGCATCTTCAAATTTTGGATTATTGTTTGCCGCTCATTATTCTTTAAAATGTAAATATTATGTATGTGAAGCGATAAAATGAGTCAGATTATTTAGTGAAGATTTTCTATGTAGACCTTGTAGGTATTTACATTTCTCTTTTCCATAGATAAATATCAAATCTTCTTGGATAAACGTAAAACTGAATCGAACTAAGATGACATTTAATTTAATTTATTTCCCATTGATTTTCATCTTCTTCAAGTGGAATTCGACATATGAATCTCCTATAACATTAACATTGTATGAATAGGGTTTTCCAATAAAAGGTTCCATTTTGAATAGCCTGCTATATGGGCAGCTGTGACTTTCGAAGCTGTCATTTTTCGACATTTGACAAGCAAAAACTACGTCATTGCTAAAAATGGAAGATACACGCTTCAAAAACGCACAGAAATTGTGAAATCACAGTTCGAAAAACTAGAGCACTTTTGGGTCTTCGTCAACCCCATCCTCAGCCGGCAAAAGTGAAACTGTTGGAAAAATTTGAACTGATGACACAAGTTAGTGATGTGAAGTATTGAAACCGTGTTCGTCGCTCAAGAAAAACTATTGCCGCTGTAGCTCGTAGTTTAGACGAAAACCCAGGTTTGCCGTTTTCTCGTCGATCTTGGAAATTAGGCTATGATAAAGGATTTTTTATGATTGGAATTGGAAGATATTGATGTGGACTACGTTTATTTTCAACGAGATGGCGTTAAATGTCATTCTGCAAGAAAAGTTTCCTGGCCGTGTTATTTCTCAAAGAGGTGATCACAATTGGCAATCGATATTTTGTGATTGAACACTTTAGACATTTTTCTATAAGGCCATGTGAATCGATTCAAGACCTTAAAGATAGAACTCGATAGAACTATCAAGGACTTACAGCCGCAAGTGTGTAAATTGGGAAAATTTCATGAAAATAATATGGTACTACAACCGATATGCTGGCCAAATGGCCAGCATATCAGCGATATCAGCCAAATGGCTGATATCGTCTTTCATCGTTAAAGGCATTTCTCTTCTAAATGAAATAAATATCCATTGATTTCTCTTATTCTCTTTTTTATACCAAAATGAAACCTCTTTATTGGAAATCTCTTCAGTTAGTTTCTGCTTTTGATACCATATGATTTATATTTTCGTACGATCTAGAAAATGGTAGTTTATATTTACAACCTTCATGATGACGTCTGATATTATACAATAGATGAATATATCAGTGGGTTTCATGATGCAGGTACATCACATAAATCCTCCAGGGGTTGTTGCATCGCTGGATATCGATTATACAAAAACATTCCGAATACCGAATTTTGTGTTTTATGTGAGACGCTTAGGCTGTTCGTGATCTAGGGTTACATTAGTCTAGATTCTACGAATAAAATTTGAGTATCTCAGCAGAAGAATGTCACACGACTATCTTTTGTTGCATTTCATGTACCAGGCTCTAAGGTCTCCGAATTGCACGAGCTGTGGAAAAATTCCGTGCTATATACATATTCACCCTTATAATTAACATATGTTCGATCACCACGTAGTGTGGTGTTTCGCGTGATAGCTACTACATGAGAGAGTGGGTTTGATAATTTTCAGAAAAATGAAGAATATAATTCTGACATGTGATTCGAATCATGGTGGTTTCTTTTTTCCCATAATAGAATTATTTAATTCATAAAGATAGAATGAGTATACTTGATGAAGGTGATCTGATATAAATATAATATCTGATAAAAAAACTGCAGCACCCAGAAGGAGCTGTTTGAATTTTAAATTTAAATGGTAAAGTATAGATAGTATAGAAAGGAGTAAATGATTGAAATTCGGAGAAAAAACGAAGAGTTTACAATTTTTTTCAATAAATTTGTTAATAATGTGTTTGTCCACCGCGATTATACACCCCCACCACGTCTCGAGGCAATAAGATGGTCTATTTCTTCTTGAGGGATACTATCCCAAGCTACCTGTACATCATGTCTCAGAGCCGCCAATGTTCGAGGGGTAAATTTCCAAGCCTTTTACCCATGATGTCCCAAAAATGCTCTATGGAAGAAAGTTCGGGGATCTGGGCGGCCATGGCAAAATATTCACATGTTTCGCTTCGAAAACGTTTAAACTAACTCTGGCAACATGAGGTCGGGCATTATCTTGCTGAAATATTGGATTCTTGAGCCGGTTAAGGCGGAGGAGAAAAAATGGCTCCACTACTTCTTGAAGGTAATGTAGCGCTGTCATGTTACCTCGAATAAAGATTAAAGGTGACCTACTTGCATGAGCAATAACACCCCATACCATAAAGCCTACTCTCCGGTGTACATGACGCTCAACATAAAAATGAAGTTCACGTCTTTCTCCCGGACGTCGACTAACCCTTTTTCGGCCATCATGTGCACCCAAGGAGAATCGAGATTCATCAGAAAATACGACCTGATGTTATTCCACATTCCAATGTTGACGTTCTCTGCACCACTGTAATCGTTGCCGGCGATGCTCAACCGTCATAGGTAACACAAGATGAAATCGGTAATGCTGCAGTCCAAAAGACCTTATGCGGCGGTAAACCCTTCGGACAGTTACAGGATGGGCTTGTTCTCCTAACCACTCATCAGCCAAAGATCGAGTTCTCACAAATCGATCTCTAATGGCCATAAGTCTTAGACGTCGATCTTGAACTTCATTTGTGCCCCTTCGACGTACGGTGCCTACTCTTCTTCGATTTTGGGCATTCTCAAACCACGCTTGACAACATTCATAACAATTGTTGGATTTCTCTTCGTACGGTTAGCGATTTCTCGAAATGACAACCCCGCCTCCTCATGACCAATAATTCGATCTCATTCAAATTCATTTAGCTGGCGATAAATTCCGCGTATACGTGCTCTAGGCATTTCAACAACAACTAAACATCGACTTTGGATCTCCTTGTTGTAAAATTTAAAAAACGACTACAATATTAAAGTAACAAAAATTGTTTATATGAAAATTTTTTTCTTCAAAATTTAATCATTTACTCCTTACTATACTATCTATGTTTCACAAAAAAAAATAGAATTTAAACAGCTACTTCTGGGTGTTGCAGTTTCTTTGTCAGTTAGTATATCAAAATTTCAACTGACAAGATATTAAAACAAAAACGAGTTTAGGTTGAACCCATAAACTCAGAAGATAAAGAAAATATCTCATGTATTTTATGGAACTCTAGTTATTGTAATCAATTGGCCAAGTATTTTTCATCTAGAAGCAACCAAAGCAACTTCAAATTTCTACATTTGAGAAAGGTTCTTTAAAAACAGAATATGGTCTTACCCCTTCCGAAGAAAATTTATCTTGATCTTTGAAAGACTCATTTCGTTCAGTCTCAGGATGGTGATAAACATTATTTGTAGGATGTGACATTATTTACAGTTTCTTCAGGGCTTGTAAAAAACTGTAATTACATTTGTTATCTCATAAATCCTGCCTTCAGCAATTATTCATAAGCGAGGGATGTGTTTGCTTTGTTGTTCCGTGCCAAAAACTGTTTACCTAAGTGATAAAGGACGATCTTTTGGCATGATGGTTTGTGGAATAGCGTGCCAGGAAATTCAATTGTATAATTAACTAGAGATGTGAGTACTCTTAGACAATTCACTCGAAATTCAGAGCTTTATTTCAGTACTTTGCAGAGACCAATTTGATAGATGAATTCGTAGAAGGACTGGAAGTATTTGTATTTTCGAATAACTTTTTTACTGTTCAAGAATATTCAACTATTGATGAATACTTTAAGTGTTCATGAATATTTTGACTATCCGTGACTAGTTGAGTATTCATGAATAATTCGTATATTCGTAAATAGTTTGAATATTCGAATATTTAATTTATTCATGAGTATACTATTATTCATGAATATTCACACTATTAATGACTAGATATTTGAATGCTTATTAATTTTATTTTTCATTTTTGACAATAAACTCTTTCACCCCAAAAAGCCTCACCTACCCTTTTTGAATAGACTTAGACGATAATAGCAAAACTCATGCTCCATCTTGAATTTTACCATTTCGACAAGAAAATCATAATCACTGAGCTCTAATCCCAAAGCACCCAGTTACATATTTTGATTCGAATTGGACCATCAATTCATAATGCACTGTCTTGTACTCCTGGCAAATTTCAAATCAATCGGACAATTAGAAGAAGGTCAAATATAACATGCATAATTTTAACACATTACAAGATAATCCAATAAGCATTCCAATAATCATCATTCGAATATTCATTTTTATAAATTGGTGGTAGAAAAATTTAACCATTTATAATATATGAATAGATAGTTTCAATATTCATAGATAGTATTCGTGTATAGTTGAATGAATACTCAAAAATATTTCGAACATTCATGAATAGTTTGAATATTCTTGAATAGTTGAATATTCAAGAATAGTTTAGATATATTTGAATAATTTGAATAGAAAATTGAAAGAAAGTTTCAGCCCTAATATTTTCTATAGGCACAACTGGCTCGAGAACTACTCAAACTCAAGCGAACTCAAGTACATATTGGTTATTTCACTACTGATTTTATTCAATATCGTGTCAACTCTTCATAGTTTGTAATAAGTTTTTGAGTTGGACGTAGCTAACTCAAAATCAAAAATTTATCATAAGGTGACAATTCATTGCATCATTGTTTTTATTTTCATTTGAAGAAATAGTTCATTCAATTATAATTATACTTAACAGTGAGGAACATACTGCGATTTACTAGAAAAACAACAAATTCTGGAAAAAGATCCAACTCAATAAGGGAAGTATGAAGGAAAGTTTTGAATTACCAGTTCGTTTGAATATCACCTCTGCCAACAAAGTCGAATAAATCGACATGTTTCAATTGCAAAGTTTGTGTATTGGACACCTTTGAAGTTAGAAGCGCGAGGGATTTTCCGTTAAAAGAAACGAATACTAGCTGTGACCTCTGACATATTACAAGTTTAGTTAAACTACAATAAAACTAATATTCCCCTTTGAAAATAAGCAATATGAAAGCAAATGCAGTTTATTATCATTATTATTATATTGAATAAGGAAGGAATAATTTCGCTAACTGATAATTTCATTATTGGTACTTATTATTCTTTTTTTTTCAACTTCCACATTATATTCAATAATATAGTAGGGGTATAAATATGTTGGGTTCTGGGTTATGTATTAATATATAGAGTGGCCCACATGAAACAACCTAGCCGATTTTTTTCTCGAGGTCAATTTTTTTTGGGGAAAACATGTTGTAATTGCAAATTCGTAGGTGTACCATTACACCTAGGAGGGTGGCAACCTCCTCAAGAATTTTAAATAGCACCGTGAGTTTGAAATTTCTGGCGTTGATTTCGGTGTAAGAGTGAAGAGCTTTTGAAGGAATCCTTAGTATCGAGATGCTGAAATTGTTTATCATTTACTGCTAGGCAGTAATTCAATTCTTATTCAATGTTTTTATCAGTATTGTATAGAACTCCCAAAAAAAAACTCCAGAATGTGTTTTCCATAATATTGCAGAATTCGAGAGGGTACAAGGACAAATTTAGAAGTCTTTATTACTTTTTATTTTTGTTTTCTGACGTTTCGACCAATATTTGGGCTTCTTCAGAGGTTTACTATCTTAGAAAACCCACTCCTTTAAAAAAAATTAACATATCTATTTGTTTGCTACGAGTATATGTAAGAGAAATCATCTATATATATCATAATATACACGACTTCTAACTTCTAACATCTATATTATAATATAGATGATTTCTGATTGAGATTTTGTTTTTTTACAAATAACAACCCAATAGATATGTTAATTCTAATTGATGAAGTGTGTTTTTAAGATAGTAAACCTCTGAAGAAGCCCAAATATTGGGTGAAACGTTAGGTGAACAAAAATAAAAAATGAAAACAATTTCTTAATTTGTCCTAGTACCCACAAGTCAATACAACAATTTATATCCTGGGCACTATCACTGTTTCGAATTGAATTTGAATTGTAGGCAGTTTGAATCTTATCATTTATCACATTTTACCCAACAAGGTAGGTTTAGGGTATCTATTTAAAAAAATTTCAAAACCCTCAAAATCATGGGGCCTCCCTATATGTGTGCGAATCTACTTCTCGTTTATTGATAATGATTATCATGAGTAGATTTGTTTCCATAACTATCATGCCATGTGCACCACTTGTGAATTTATCAGAAGCTTTTATTATCTTGATTATCAGCTGTGTTCATAAATTGAAAATTGAAAAGTTGTAGTTGAATACCTTACTAAGAATTCCTAAGAAGTCCGATGAAGATGGATTAAAAGATTAGCGAAATAGCAACGAGTAGACCCCAAGAAATTTAATTTATTTAGGTATGCGTCTTGTTACACACATCAAAAATTATTTATACCCAGTTTGCGTGTTTTCACGTTGTTGAATTTACTCGAGTAGTAATGAAAGTAATCCAGAAAATTGGATGAAAACGACGATTTCATTTCTAGATAGAATAGCACTGTAATCGAAAGTGAACAAAAAATTTGGAAATACTTTTCAGATTCGAATCTTATTTCCGATTCGTTGGAAAATTACTGTTATTTGACGATAAACTGAATATTTCACCTTTGGGGTTAACACGAAAATAAAATGTTTGAAATAAAAATAACTGGAAAACGCGAATCCATTTATTCCAAACTAATGATTCCATTTTCATAATTGTGCATTCATGACTCACCTACACCTATACCTACAATAACACAAAATTATGACCGAAGCTCTACAATAACAAAACTACACTCGAATTTTATTTGCATTCACAATCGACTCTGGCCAGGCCACTACATCAGCTTGTTCCGTTAATTCATATCACGGTGAATTCTATTGTTGTTATCAATTAATTACAATGCTACAATTGTGCGGGATTTTAATTACGTGCTGGTGTTGGGTTACCTGTGACGATAAAAAAGGGGTGAGTTCACTGTGCTTTCAGAGTACACTGACTTTCAGGAGCTTTTCAGAAATCGAGTGCGCTTGTGTGTGATCGATCCCCCCGTGGTCCAAAACAAAACATGGGCGGAACTTACGTGGACGTCTCCAGAAAAAATAGAGTGATTCTTATTACGAAGTATGGAATACCTAAGAGGTGGGAATACTGGTGTGCGCTTTGTTACATTTCAGGCAATGCAAATTTGAAATTGACTATACTTCTCATTCCTTACGTAGGTGGCGCTATATGTCTCTATGGAAACGAGAGCGAAATTTGATATGAGCGCCATAGGGAATAATGTGGAAATCAACTGAAGTTTTGCCAATCTCCTTCAAATAAAAGAGACTACAAACAACAAGAGTGGCCAGTCAGATCTTTTTCAAGTATGAGTGGATACAAGAACACTTCTTAACAGTTTAGGTATACTGAAATTAAACATAAACATCATTGGGTGGCCATTCAAAATTGTGGAATTGAACACTTGTGAATGTTAGAAATATTGGGGTTTTTACATAGATTCTTTCCACAGATAATGATGTGAATTACATTATGTACTCGAAGTGTATACAATTGATTCAAGCATGGGTGCTGTTGGCAACAAAAATCCGAGTCGGAGATGAGGATTCTTGCATCTACACGAATGTTTTTTTTTTTTGAATAATACTATGCATTGTGTTTTTTAGATTTTTCCACCAAAAATTAGATGCTCTAATCCACATCTTTTTGAAAGCGCTTTTCTAATCGTTTCTAGAACGATGTTGTCATCTTCAGAAACTGAAATTTACTCAGATCGAAAAACTTGACCAACCAAATATTACTTCTTGTTACTGCTTGAAGCTTTCACAAATCTGGAGATATTTGCTCGTCCCTTTGTTGCCATGAATTCATGATGTTGCCAATATGTCATTCTGTTTATAATTAAAACTTGATACTTTAATTTCATTCCTTCAAAAAGGAAATATTTATTGTCTGTAGATAAAGACAATTATGATTATTATTATCATACACAGTCCGGCAATAATACTGGAAAACGTTTTATGACATTATTTTATTTCTAAGATCAAATACATTTCTACTATGTATAGATATAGTATATTCTTATTAATTTCAGCGGTGAAATAATTTCATAAAACGTTTTCCAGCCTCGTTGGTAGACTCTGTATTTCTTCCAAGTTTAACCATAAAATCAACAATAATAGATATTTTTACGCTTTGAAATTTGTGTTCGATTTCGTAATTTGCATGGTACTATTATATATTTTCAGTTACCAAACAAACCAATTTCAAAAGAATGAAATGAAAACGTAAAATATGAATTTAAAACATAATGACAAATCGACAACATCGTAAATTGATGGCAACTATAGGACAGGCAAATATCCCTAAATTTGTGAACGATTCAATTGTAATAATACATTTTTTTGAATTGTATAAATAAAAAATTCCAATCATTCGACGAAAAAGTACCAGCAAATGGTTAATGTCACAGAAATTGTGTGCTATTGGTCCAACTTCATTGTATACCAGGTTCTATAAAGGCTCATTTCGAAAACAATATACGTGCGCCAATGAATCATCAAAACATTTTTGTAACGCATTTTCGTTAATCGGCTTCAGTTCTCGTGGCAATTCTTTTTTCATGACTTTAGTTGATTGAGAGCTGTTGCCTCAAAGTAGTAATTTGAGTTCTGTGAAGAGAAAAAAAAGATTCTCTGATCTCCGATTTCAATTAATTAAGAAAATAAATGGATCAAAAAGTTTCATTCATGTCTATTGATGATATGATTTATTAATAACAGAAAAGTATGCTTAGAAACAGTTGTCAGTAGGTGTCAGTAGGATCGACAGTAAAAGAATCAAGGACAATTTCTACATGTGGTCGAATAGTTTTTGCAGCCTTGTAGACCACAATAATTCCTATAAACTGCGTTTGATATTCCTATACATAGTTATGCGTTATTCAAGGGTGCAACTGACGCATGAATGAACGTACATTCAAAAGCTCCTGACTTCATGTTAGTTTTTCCCTCATTTTCTTATCCATGTAAAGTAGCAGAACCAACTACGAAATAATCGACAAAAATTGATTGATATCACCGTGTGAGAAAGGAGGATAGTTTAAGCTGAATTTTCAAATGATAAATTCTTGAAAAGACATCTTAGACTAGAATCGAAAATTTTGACACTTTTATCATAAACAACTATCAATTGAGTATCCATTGTAATTAATATAGAACACCCGCATATTAAACATTTTTATATTATAAAATTCAAAAATAATATATATAATTCGAAATACTTCGAATTTGAATGGCGAAATCATTGATTATATGGGAATGATATCATTACTGGACTGAAGTCTTATTCTGAATTTACGTAATTTCTAAAATGAGATATTTATATTCATTCATTTTCACTGGTTAATGAAATGCGCATTAGTGCAATATATTCTATACATAAACAAGTTTAATTACCTACTACATTTACCTCATGAACATAGGTTCAAAGGATCAACAAATGAAATGGAATAGAAGTTTTGAATTGTTGTTAAATATGGAAATGAAATAATAAGTTGGCTCCACTGTTGTGTCTAGAATTGCTCATATGTATCTCAATGCCTACAGCCATTTCGATGAGCCCTTTTTTTTGGAAAACTGTTTAGTTATAGTAAAAACATAATTGAAAAAATATATGTTTCATAATTCAATTTTAGTCAAAGTTGGTGTGGATTAAATAAAACAAAAAAAATATTAATTTTGATGCTGATGAATATGGATATATCCGTTTTAATATATATTAAAACCATATACCTATGTATGGTGGTGCCTAATAATGAAAATTTGTTGTTATAATACTGTTGTTATAAATTAAAAATGAACACATACAGGTTGTAGTCAATTTTAGTGGAAATCACTCCAGTTTGATCTATATTGCTTTAATTTTGGATTTTCATCATATATTAGTTAATTTCATTCGATGTATTAACCTCAAGAATGATTATTGTAAAATATTAGACGGAGAAAAAACCAGGAGCATACCAACATTTCGACACTGAATAGACATCCTTAATAAGAGATGTTGGCTATAAAATTTCAACCCCTCTATATATTTATAATTGATAGTTAGTTTCAGAAAAGAAATAACTTTTTTCAATTCTACCGTATAAATTGATATATCTTGTAGGGTAGGATACCACATATGGATTCAATAATTTTAATCAAAAATCAATTTTCTCAACAATACAAATTGTTGCTTGAACTATATGTGGACCAATAATTCGAAAAACATAATTTCAGCAGGTAGAGAAAATATAAATAGATGAAAAGGATATTTTTCGATAACCATTACTCAGCAGAACTGTAATAATAGAATAGCAGCTCTATGCCAAATCGTTTTGACCTGTTGATACTCATGAAGTAGGACTTGATAATATTCGATTCTGAATTTAATTGGCTAATTTGAAGGTTTGTAAAGCTTAATTGAAGGTGAGACTGAATTACGTTGTTGATGAAGCTAGGAAAATTGGGAATTAATTGAATTTCTCATCGAATACAGGATGTTCCTAAGTTGGAGGTAGATACAAACGAAAATGACAGATTCCTCGGATAATTTTAAGAAAAAATCCCATGAACAAGGGCCCCCAAACACTTTGTTTTCGATATACTGGGTGTTTTTTGTAGTCATACTTTTTTGTGATTATTATTCTATTTCATCGAATCTTTGTTGATCTTCCTACAGATTGGGTAAATAAGTAGCTAATTATGCTAATTTTGAATACAAAACTACTGGATGATATTTTTCTGGAACATTGACCGCTTCTTACATTTTTGGTGAGCCACTGGTAGTTTGAAAAGTGTATTAAGTAACTTTGAGCCAGTACTACATTTTTTGGTTTCTAGTTGTTTTGTCGTATCTGCTACTGATTTCGGGAAGAAAATTCTCTAGTAATCCCCAGGAAAATCCGAATTATTATAAAGATTTAGTTAGTAACCTGTGTAGTTATGAGTTTTATTAGGTAGGTACTTATTAACCTATAAAAAACATACTACATATATCTCGAGAATGAAGCGTTTGCGGGCCCATGTTTATAGGACTTTTTTTCTCAAAATCATCCAAAGAATCTGTCATTTTCCTTTGTACTTCCAACACCCTGTATATTGAAATGACTGACATATCATTTGATTGATTTTTAATAACAATCAGGTTTTGATCTTTGCTTCAATAATGAATGTTGTTATTGAAAAGTTCCTTTATGAAAGCTAAAGCAAGAGAGTCCTTCCAAACTCTTTAATATTAGCTATATGCATATGGCCTGATACTATAAAATCTCTACTTATTTGTCATCCCTTTGATTCTTAAGAATAATTCAAAAATAGGTTTGTATAAAAATGTCAATAGTATTATCGGAAATTATTATAGTTTTATGGGATCAATCCTACAATGTAATTATGAATATGTGTAATTATGAATATTTAAAACCTTAACAAGGTCATGGACCACAAGTTTTCCTGCTTACGAAAGATCTCTTGAAGAAAATCAATAATTTATTTCCTATAGAAAATTGATGATGGTTTAGTTAGATTTTTCACTAAAAGTAGAACATTACCTTGATATTTATGACTAAAATTTTGACTCCAAAAATACGCGTAAAAGTCTAAGTATACACATTTTCATTTATACAGTCAATATTCATTTAACTGTCTATAGCATCAATAAATGAAGTGCATTAACACTTCATCGGGTAATAGAAACTGACATAATTTCTGTTTTGGTTCACTCATACTAGACATGGCATGGAATGATGTAACTACTCTAATGCAAGGACATTTCATTTAACAATGGGATGAAATGATAGCGAGAGTGATAAAATCTACTTATGTCCGAAAATTCTCGTTGTAGAATCGTTTCAAGTTACTTTGGTCGCATCATCGAGATTTTTTTGAATTATTAATAGGGATTGAGACAATTAAAACTAATCCATCGTCTTAAATTCGTGCTTGAAAATAGATACAAGGTTTCTCCGAATTATGAAATGGTTCGAGTCCTCGATATTTGTTTTTCCCGGGTTATAAGAAATTTGAGTGAGAAGGAACGAAGTGATATTATAGAGGTATATCTATTTAACTATTGAATTAGTTCAACCGAAATCACGTTGATTTTAAACCAGAAGTTGTCAACCTAGAAGCATGTAATTGTTTGCTAGTTGTGGTTTATTATTTTCAATAATTATAAACTATTCTCAAAATATGTTTTGAAATTTTCACAATTTACGTTTCGGAATTTTTTCAACCTTAAATTTGCCCCACGAAATTCTCCATGCACATTTTGAAACTGATTTCTCAATTTGAGATCGATAGAATGAGTTTGTTCAATTATTAAGAAAACAGAATTTCATTCGTGTATACTTCAGGAACTATTGGACGTATTTTGATTAATGGACTTAACTGAGATATTCGAACTCAGAATATGCCTTGAGAATTTCAAATTTCTAGTAAGCATATTTTTTTCGAGAGTTATATCTTGTAAAAGCCGGACGGATCAGCGAGTAGAATTTTATCATTTAAGACCAGCCTCGGCTAAAAATTCGAAAGATAAATAAAAACGTCCTGACGAAATGATAGAGCGTTTGGTCAACAATGCCCAGAAGGATTATTATTTCACTGACGGAATTAATTTTACAATGATATGGTATAGTTCGATATTTTAATGTATAGTTACTTGCTGCATTTTATTGCATTGGCAGATCAATTGATTGTTAGCAATGAATATAAATGGGACATTTTTAATCAAGTCCTGTGACATTTAATTCAGATTAAAATGAAAATATTTTATTGCAAAGTATTTATTATTGATCGTTAAAAATATATACTGGCTGTTCCTAAATTGGAGGTATAAAGGAAAATGAGAGATTTTTTGAATAATTTGTTTTCGAGATTCAGGGTGTTTCTTGTAGTCCAACTTTTTTGTGTTGATTATACCAGTTTACAAAATCTTCATTACAGATTGGGTAAATACTTACCAAAACTTATGACTAATTTATTCATTACAGTTTACTAACTGGATCTTTATTATAATTTGGATTTTCCTGAGTACTACTAGAGAATTGTTTGATATTTTTTTCTGATAATCTGTAGCTGAAAGAAAGCAAAAAGTGTAGTGCTGGATCAAATATTCTTTTTAAATTTATTCAAACCATCAGTGCTGCATCAAAAAAAGTTCTGGAGAAAAGAAGTGGGCGGTTTTCCAGAAAAAATATCACCTTGTAGATTTGCATTTAAAATAAGCATATCACATGATGAAAACTCTAAATTAGAATATACACATATTCAACTTGAGTTGTAGATATATTTTGTAAAGAGAATGTGCTATGAGAAGAAAGAAACACTGTATCTTAAAAACAATTAAAGCGTTTCCGGGCCCATGCCCACAATTTTTTTTTTCTTGAAATGATGAGAGGAATCTAACAAATCAAATCTACACATTTTCTTTTGTACCTCCAATTCAGGAACACCCGGTATAATTGTGACAATTTTTTCATCCTAGGCTCTTTTGAACTTTTTTTACATTTTCACATTAAAAAAGAACCTATTCGATTGTGATAAATTTTAACAAGAAAACCAAAGCAACAATAATTATCGTTTTCAACCACGGTAGTTCATACAGCATCGAAAAATACAACTTGTTTCAATCGAAGGATATCTTAAAGACGTCGGTTCGATGACTGTGGATTGAACCAGAGCTTCAAAATACTGGCCCTGAGAAGATGAAATTCTGCACATATTTTCAGAAAATTTAAGTTATCATTATCAACCTAGTTCTCCCAAGAATCAAAAGAAGTATCTGAATTTCAATTGATATACAATGATTAAAAACTCAATTATTATTATACACAATTCAATATAATTGTGTTAAATCAAGCATAAAAATAATTTATTCTATATGTGAAAAAATCTCAAAAAACTTCAAAACATACGAAGAATTTATTGATGGACAAAATTATTGAAATTGAGAATTATCAAACATTAATTTCTAGAATATTAAAAAATTGTTTTTCCGTCGCTTGAAGAGTTTCATAGAAATTGAAGACCGATGTTGAGGAATCTCGTAAATTTCTTATCGTTTTATTCGTTTTATTCTACAATAGATATTTCAAAATTGAACGAAACAGACAGAACCTATCTCGTATTGATTTCATTATAAAGCTTGCTTACCTGATCTCATTAGAAATCAGTGAATTATTCCAAAAAGCCGTATATTTGTCATACCCCTTAGCAGGAAGGTCTCTTCAATTTTTATAACTAGAATAATTATGCAGTCTGAGTTTAGCTTCAGTCAATAAATACACGTCGAACTGATTTGTGCCCTACGCTGAATTCGGTTCCTAGAGTAGTGGGTGTGCCGAAATGACAGAAATTAAAGTCGCCATCATTAGGAAGCATTATTTTATTGTTCTTCAAATTGAATGATTGTATAGGGTGCAGCTAGGTCAAAACGTTAGAAACACCCAGTCTATATTTTACTTTTGTTCTATCATTATTCAATCAGAAACTGCGTCAATCTTGAAGTGAGGATTTTTTTTTTGTCATTTATTCTTGGAAATTAAGGGTACTCGTAGGAGGATTGAATTGACATTAATAAAGACATGTCGAAGAATTTGACAAAGAAGGTCACTCAATAGTATTGAGGGAAATAATTTTTGGTCTTGGAATTATTTGTGTTGTTAAATTTAGATGTAATCAATAGTTTACTTCTATAATGAAATAAAAAAACATTCAGTCCCATATGTTGAATATGTATATAATAAGGAAAATTCTACCAATTTAGGTTTAATCAACCAATTAAGTCAATCATCATATTGAATTATACTAGGTGTGCAAATATGTGGTAGGTTAGGAGATCTTGGTGGCCAGAGAAAGAAATTGTCAATTATACGCTCGAAATATAGCAGAGTAAATTATTATAAAGGCAATGTTTGATGAAAGGTAGGTAACACAAATGTAAAAGAAGGACAGAATATAATATACATAATTAACACTGAATTTTGTGCTTTCGGTTTTTTTGAACAATACAAACACATTTCAAACTTTCAACTGGTTACAGAATAGTTATTTCTAATACAAGTGTAGAAGGAATTGATATTCTTTCACGAGTTCAAAATTCAAAAACGAGCCACGAAGTGGCGAGTTTTTGAATGAACGAGTGGTAGAATGAGCCTTCTGTACGAGTATTATACATTATTTTCTCTAATTCATTGCATTCTTATTGAAATTAATCAAATATTTCCATACATATCATTTAGTGATTTTTGCATTGAAAAATGTTGGTTGGCAGAACTGATTTCTTTAAGGCAAATTGACAGATAAAGCCGTGTCCGAAAGTTCGGAGTACCAACATATAATAATAAAATATAACTATGAAAACTGTGCGTTTCTGATATATTCTCGCACGATACAGGATGTGGAAGAATGAACGGAATAACCACAGAATTAGAGAAAATAATATAGTTATCTGCTTCCGGTAGACGTTCAAGGGTGTAGGGATAATAGAATATGGGGATAATACAAAACTATATCTAAATTTGTTACAATGAACGGTTCATAATATACGTTGAACTCCAGAACACTAAGACGACCTTTTTGTACTTCTGAAATTATTCTACTTTCAGTCTATGAAATTACAGACATTGTGACAATAATATTCTCTTCGGTGAACGAGCGCTCAGAAAAACTATTCTAGGTGAATTCCATAAATACCTCAAATGAACGAAAATAATAATTGCAAGTGATGTATGATAAGGACAATTATCTATCATTGAACTTGACATCACCTTAACCTATCCGGATATAACCTAATCAACGTAGAACGCTTTAATCACCGTCTTCTTGATTCTTTATTTCAGATGATCTTCTCTAGTAAAGTTCAAAGAGACAGTTACGTTGATGACATCAAACATAATCAAAATGCGATATGATTTCCATAGCTCTGATAAGTTGCAGCAGTAATTCGCAATTAAACTGACATATTATGTTAACCAGCCAAATGAAGGCAAAAATGAAAGAAAAATAGGTGCAGTTATTTTTTTAGATTTATTCTTTTTTGATTTCAGTGATGTTTTAACTCAAAAGCTTGATGTATTGATTATTGTTAAGGAAAGGAAGGACGCATATGCCAAAAAATATTTAAAAGCACCGATGCGAGTTAGGAGCTTTCGAGCGCTGGTCGTTAATGCGACAATGGCGCTCTTGGAGTAAAAGCTACTTTTCTGAAGTCTTCAAAGGTGCATAAAAAATAGTTACTGACTTAATGCTTCACTATTTTTTTTATTTTAGTAGAAAATCGTATTACGTATAAGGTGAATCATATCAAAAGTACAATACACTGACGTTGACTCGGGAGCTTTTGTACTCTTGTTCAAATTTATATTGATCTAATCTTTTTCAGAACTATAAAATGAACTTTCAACCATCTCACAATCCTAAAGTTCTGTTTGACCGTGTTTACAATTTAATGTTTACTTTCATGAAGTCTATAGTTTTTGGTCTCATAATTTTCAAAATATGTGAATGAGTTTAGAACTACTGTTCCATTTTATACAGGGTGATTCACCGCGATGGCCTATTAGACTTTTTTATGGAAAACTAATCATAATTTTGTACTGAAAATCTGCATGTTGGGGTTTAAGACAATCATCTTTCTCCCTAAAATATTTTCCGATCTCTACAACTTCCGGTTATATCGGAAACATACTACCACTTCCTCATTTCAAATGACACACCTAGTATATATTATTGCATCACTAGATAGCTTTTTTGATGACAATTTGAGCAATATGCTATTCCGTTCTCAACGGTTCATGAGTTAATGAGATTCTTATGAAAAAAATGGCGACACTTCTTTTTGAATATTTCTACAGAAAATTTGTGTTCGGAAAAACCCTTTTTCATTTTCGATTCTGCAAATACGTAGTATTATAAGACTGTTTGCAATTTGGACCAAAAATGTAACTCAAATTATTGTAAAAATTTTGTTTACATATTCGAAAACGTATCATAGATACCATCGGTTATTTAAAATTTATATACGAAGAAAATTAATTATTCTAGTATAATTATGAAGAAAATCATAAAAGTTTTATATAACCGCCGCCAATGAACATTACGTAACTATCATAAACGATGGTTGAAAAAACATGTATGAATTGAAAATACAAAAGATTAGATTCACAAGGCAATTGAAAGATTAAATAAATGAATTGCTCTAATTATATTTTCCGGTAAATCGACGGTATCAAAGTATTTCATCAGTTTCAATCGTTCCAAATTTCCTTCAACAGAAAATAAAGAATTATAATCGATAAATGTGGTCTCCGAAATATTTTTAATTTAACCTCGAATTTAACCTTTTTTACTCGAAGTGATCGATGAAGAAAATGCAATTAAAGAAAAATATATCTGAAATGGCATCTTTCAGTAGGATGATTGATATCAGATAGGAATGGAACCTCGTTGTACCATCCATTTGATGAATTTTCTTCATCAAAAATAAAATAATGTCACGACATTCAAAGCTGATATCAGACGTTCTTTATAGTCTATATAACGAATGGAGGTGAAATCTCAGAATTTCATTTTATTGAAACTTGGTTGTTAGATAGAAGTAAAGCATCATTCAGATTATGTGATACTGATGGATTGTAATTTACAGTATAATGGCAGAAACTCATAATAAAAATTGATTTCTCCTTTAATTTTAATACATGAACGAACCACTCATTCATCGAGTGTCATTTGTTGACGTCTTCTTCTTTTCTTTTTAGACTTCGACATCGACATTTTTAGAAGAGCTCTATAATATTCGTTCTCTTGTCTCAATTGGATGTTATCGAAAATCAATAAATTGTTCTTTTGAACTTCTTTCAAAAACTGAGCTCTCTCTGGTATTTGTGTTTCCCTCAATTTCTCTGATAAAATTTCATTTTTCTTCATACATTCTTCGTGTAATAAAGATACGAGTTGATTATGTACTGTTTTTAGAGTATCTTTCTCCAGCTTCAACTTTTCCAACTTATGTGCATGGTTCAGTTGGTAACTCTTCATTTTTACATTTAAATCTTCGATTTTCTCTGATGCTTCTTCAAGTTTGAATTTGTAAACTTCAAGTTCTTCAATAAGTTTAGATTTATCTTCTGTCACATTATGAATTTCTGTTAATTTTTCTTCTAACATTTTCAAGAGACCATTGTGAGTACTGAGCAGTTCTTCGTATTTGTATTGCAGGTTTACCATACTCATAGTGGACATGGACGTTCCAATTTCACTTCCTCTCGTTGAATTATCCTCATAGTGCCCACTTTGTAATATCTTCAATAAATGTTTATTATCTTGTTTGGCATCATCAAGTTGAACAGAAACAGCTTTAGATTTAAGATTGTCTACGTGAAAACACAAATGAGCTTTCCTTTCAATATTCCTAGATTGCTGTAAATTATTTTCAAGTTCTTCAACCGTTAAATTTATTTTATTCATTTGTGAATAAACTTTCTCTTTGTAATTCGAAGCCATATTTACCACTGGAGGAGTTATATCGATTGTATATTTAGATCCATAAATAGAGTTTAAAATGTATGTCATAAAAAATAACATGTATAAATGACAGATCTATATCTGAGCACTGATTTCAATAACGTCTTCTTTATACAGGGTGAATGAGTGTGACAAACTTCAAATTTGTTCGCGAATGCTTCGTATTCCGAGGTACGGGGTATTCAAATTTTTTTTAAAAACTGACTTTTTATGTATTACTCTGAAACAGGTCGAAAAATTCAAATGGATTTGGTTGCACATTTATTGGCATGGATTAAAAAATATTATGTTTATCAGAGGCGCGCATATAAGTAATGTTTTTCATTTGAAGGGAAAAATGGTACGTCACTAAGATATCTCAAATTGAAAACCAATTATTGAATTGCTCGTTCAATTTGTTGCACAAAATATTTCATGCCTTTTTTTAAAAAAAAACATCTCAAGATGTTTTATTATTAGTGGCGTACCATTTTTTCTCTGTTTGTCTGAACTTTGTCTCACTCACTAACGCTCTGTATTCTATTTTGTCATTTCAAGTATATTATTTCAACGTTCACTTCTTTGATTTGCTAAATGTATCATTCGATTTATTCAAAAATATATGATCAACAAAAAAAGATTTAGAATTTTCTAGTTTTCCAGTTTAAAAAACATGTTATGGACACATAATATTGAACAGGTTGATCGAGTTTTATTATTGGAGTATCCTTAAAGGATTCATGTTTCGATAAGATAACTGTAATTGGCATCAATTTGTGATAAGATTGCATCGTAAGATATTGAAGAAGATATAACTAATATGGTCCATCAAATAAATCATTAATTGTCTATTTATATTGAGGTGTCCTGGAGATCGTGAAGCTGCATATTGAATAGAGCTTATTACTTGGAATTGTTGAATGACCTTTTTAAATAAATTCAGATAAGTTGATGATTTATTTTATCCAGAACTAATATCTGAGAGCTAAAACCTAGATAAATTACTCCTCTATCATTTTTTCAATATTGAAATTTGAAATATAAAAATACTTGGTATACTTTACGAATAAGGATTAGAACCCACCTGTGTTATGGACAGGAACAGGATTCCTGTTGCTGTTTTCAGGATATTGTCTTCCGTTACTTTGCACTTCCGTCATTTTTTCCGTCCCTCACAAACATTAACTTGCACTGCGATCGGAGAAAACACCTATCCGGCTCGAAGGACCAACGTCCTAGTTGTCAAACTGTGATCTCACGTGAAGCAACGATATAAAAACACTGGTGACGGGAAAAGGTTGTGCTACTGGGCGTTTATTATTACGATATCTCTCCTGATAAACGAGCATCTATTGCCGTTATCCTTCCTCATTGAGCGACCCGGGACGATCCCGAGCGATGGTTGCCGAGCAGTCAGAATCTTCGCAATATTTTGAATGAGAGGCTGCAGCAGCTCGGATTCGATCGGTGCTCGGGATTCAGGACTAGGATGAAGGTGAAAAGGACGCATGGCGGTTTCTGAGACGTTTATTCTCCATGAATGATTTACAAGGGTGATTGAGCTGACCAAACCGGAAGGAAATTGGTGTTTGTCTACTATGAACCACTGCAGTGTTGGTTTATAATTTCTCGTCGACTGCTATACAGGGTGAGTCTTTGACTCTTATATTTCAACCTGAGGCCAAAGGAAACACTTTTTTCTCCGATTGACAGCAAATATTTATTCGACAGACACATAGGTATCAATCGGCAAATTATTAATTAGGCAGCAAAGTAACGACTTTCCTGCCTATACAGCAAAATGATTATTCTCACTTCGAATAAAACATTCAACATTTTCTGACAATCAATATGTTTTGCCACCTTCATTATTTCTGGAGGAGTAAGTACTTCTAAGTCGCTATTACTGTCTATAATATAAAAATATCCGATATTTTTCATGGACATACCTATACATTTCCATAGCAACCAACACTACAGCAAAAATCAAAACATTGTGGGAATTGTAATAATTTGCAAATACAATATCCTTACATATATCATATAAAACAAGGAAAAATTATTTGTTTAACTCAGCCGAAAAGTAGATTGACTGCCTTGGCTGAATTCCTTGCCTCGTTACGCTCGGCAATGGACCATCAGCCGTGGCAGTCAATCTACTACTTTGGTGCCTAGTAAAACAAATAACTATTTTCTTTTACCATTTTTTCCAAATTTTTTTCTGATTCGGCTCGGTTGAAAAGATACAGGCTGTTGAAAATCAATGAAAGGGAATCGAAGGAAATGATTTTCAGAATAAAGTTTTTTATTGATGTGATAAACCTTTTCCAAACATAAAATTTCATCAAAGTACGGTCAACTCTAGAATGCCCGCTATACTAAGTTAGAAAAAAAAAATCGAATCGGAGAAAATATAGTAGAGGAAAAAGGTGTTTGTTTTGATCTCAGGAATCTTCGGTTGAAATATATGTACAAGTCAAAGACTCACCCTGTATTATATAGCTCTTCTTATTACGAATTTGGTCATGTTAGTACTCTATCACCTTATATAAACTGTGAAAGAGTCAAATGGAATAAATTCATAACCTTGGTTACTGTACATATTTATGGAAAATCTCGAAACACATCAAATTTAAATTTCAAATTGTCATTCTTCTTCGTAAAGAGTGAAATTCATCTCCAATCCCTTTCCAAACAGAGATAGAACCCCCAATTTTTCCAATAGGAAGTATGCGCTTGTCATACATCGTGTAGAAGGTTTCTTCATTTTCTATGCAGAAATGTTACATTTCATTCGTATTGCAAAAGTAACAATATAAAAAAATAAAATCAAGTAATTAGCGAAATACCAAAAACTTAAATGTAAAAAAAATTTTAGCAAAACATTATAAATGTTAATGAAGTAGATATTCGCTTTGGCAACATCAAATAAACATTTTTTCCACAATAATTCAACATCTATGGATTGATACACTTTATCACAACCGAGGTTTTGATCTTTTAGACCATTTAAATCAAGAGGGTTTAGTTTTGTACATAATAGTCTTCACAAACTACCATAAAAAGAAATCTAATAGGTTAAGATCAGGAAATCGTGCTGGTCATTCGATCGTTCCGTGCAACTTGAGAATTTCCTTCATCAGGATTTAAATTTGCCAAAGTTGGAACGACATCAGTTTGAAATAGGGTTAAATAATTATCGCCATTCAAATTGGCCTCAATAAAAAAGAGGCCTATGATATGGTTTCAAACATTTCCTACCCAAACATTAACATTTGCGTGTGTTCCTCTCTCATCCAGTGAGGATTTTCGGTAGACCTAGACCAGTAGCGGAAATTCTGACGTGTGCCTGTTAAAAAAGTGGACTCATCAGAAAAAACACTTCTACTAGGTAATTGAATAATATCTTATCTAATACAACATGTCCATCATTTGTTCAGAAAAATAAGTTCTCCTATGGAAATCGTCTGACAAGAGCTCCTGGGTAGGTGAATCATTTTATAGGGATGCATTTTATTTTGTTTTAATATGTTTAGAATCGATGTATGGCTGACATTGAATGTTGTGGAGGCACCTCTACTCCATTTATGTGGATTTTTAGCAAACTCAAGCATCACATCTAATTTCACATCCTCACACACTGTATTAGCAGCTGCTTTTTTAATCTTTAATCTTTAGTCTTACATGCCCAAAAAAACGAAACTTCTTCTTCATCTTACTTATCCCAGAAATTTTTCATGAAATAAGCGAGTTACTTCTTTTTGCCTTCGGGTGTTATCTCCGGAATCAATTATTTGTAAAATTGTTATTTTGTGCATTTCCGTTGATTGAACCAAAATTGATGTTAATGAAATTCAAACACAAATTGGACAATTAATAAACTACAACTTATCAGCATAGAACAATTCGCGACGGCGTTCTAAAGAAATTAACATTGCCACAGAAAATGTTTCACGTTGTTTTCATGGTACCATCTAGAAAACAATATTATGTTTTTTTTTCATTTTATTTCTATCACTTCTTGAAGGAAATTAAGTGTAGTATTATTGTTATAAGATTGAGTGATGTTCGAGGAAATATTATAATGAATTTCTGTAATCACATTTTTTTATTTTTTCCTAGTTTAATTATTGCAATAATCTTGAAAGCAATTACATTTCTGAATTGAGAATGAAGTGATCTTTCACACGATGTATCACAAGCTCAGACTTCCCCTTCAAAACGTTGGGTGTTTGTATTCTGAAGACAAATTGAAGAATAGTATATTGTACAACAAGTGGGAAAGTCCAACT
Organism: Harmonia axyridis; assembly: GCF_914767665.1. Lineage (NCBI taxonomy): Eukaryota > Metazoa > Arthropoda > Insecta > Coleoptera > Coccinellidae > Harmonia > Harmonia axyridis. The sequence goes on from NC_059503.1 coordinate 18,687,994, forward strand.
TTTCTCACGAGTGTGGAAGTTTGTGGCACGAGCCTGAAAGGCGAGTGCTGCCAACACACGAGTGTGAAAAATATGAAAATAAATGTATTAGTAAATTTCTTTGTATTTTCACATGATACAAGCCAAGCACGTGTTCATATTCCTGCTGATTTACATTAATTCAACAAACCCTTATTCTGATAATTCACTGATAAGCATATTTATTATTTGAATGATTGAAAACTCATTTCTGAGGTAAATACTTCGTGAGGATTGACAAATTCTCTTTTGTATATTGTTTTCAAATAAAGCGCATTGAAATGTTAGATTTTTATTTCCTTCGAAAATAAAATATGTCACATAATTTGATGATTTCAATAATTACTTCTTCTTCCTCTTCAATATGGGTGCCTTTTCACACATGCGTTGTAAGAATGCTGAAATAAATAATGAATTAAAATCAAATGAAAAAATTGAAGTGCATTTGGAATTTTCATGTTACTGAATGAAGCGAATAATAATTAATTCGATACAAAAATCTTGGAAATTCAGCTATGATATAAAATCTTTCGAGGTAATGTTTCCTTTTGAATATGGCATGAAGTTAAATTATATTTTTCCTCGGAAACTGGAATGAATAAACTGAAACTGAAAGCATGAATAAAAAAATATCAAAATTTCATTGATTTATCGATAATGAACTCATTACCCATAAATCCATGAAATTTTGATTTTTATTTTCAACCTCATTCCGAGTTTCTCAGTCAATAATTACAGACTATAGTTGAAATTAGTTATAGGTTATTGTTTTCCGGAAATGGTACTAACGTATATAATTTATTTCTCCTTCATCATCTTCTTCGTCAAGGCAATCTTCCATAAGCTCATCAACTTCGTCCTCCGGCATTCTTTCTCCTGAAATGAAATGATGCTTTTTAGAAATCTGTTAATCATAAGAATTACCTAAACTTACCTAAAGAAAGAAAGGCATGTGTCAGCTCACCAGCTAACATTTTGTCATCTCCCCTCTTGTCGTATAATTTCAAACATTCAATGAAATCTTCATAGCAACCCATATCTTTTACTTCCTTTTTAAGTGCCGATATTATTGGTAGGACTTCTTCCAGTTTGAATTTCTTCTCTCCTGAAATGTTATTAACTGATTAAATACAACAGGAATATTCACGTAATACAATTAGAGTCTCTGACAAATCCTCTAAAAAATTATTCAAGAATGAAGAAAAAGAAATAATTTTTTAAATCGCTGGTAAAAACTGATTTGTTAGAAATTAAAAAAACAGCCCTTCTGGATTTTGCCATGAACCTTCGAGTGGTTATTATATGATATGTTGAAATTCGGTTCGCATATTATAACCGAATTTTGAATTTGTTGAATTCTTGTATCGGGGTCTGGACAAAATTTAGTATGTTGAAAATCTTTTATAGGAGAGTCTCTTTTTGATATTTTAAATTGATTTTCATTCAATTTTTGTTCCTTCGTAGTTGATTTCTGTGTCTTTCGTAATAGGTTGGCATCATAATCAGATCTTCGACAGTATTGTAGTTATCTAATGTTTTCAGTTCGTTATTTACTTGTGATTTGCTTTTTAAAAATCTTCTCGTCCTTTCTCTTCAGAAAATCTGTGTCATTTACCTATTCTAATTCTCTGTGGATTTGTTGGTTTCTTACGAACCAAGGCATATCCATTGAAGCTGTTTACAGTTCATTTTAAGTCGCTTCTTGAAATGAATTTCAGCCTCATAACTCCATGCTGCCGATTCATAAGTTAATTGAGGTCTTGCAATTGACTTGATCATTCTTCGTTTTAGATTTCGGTTCATTCGGCACTTTTTTCCTAAAAGTCTACTCATTGATGATTTTGTTTAATCCACTTTTTATATAGTTTCTTCAAGTAATTCTAGCCTATAAATACTTGACTTCATTTTCCCATATTAAGTCTTCTAAATCCTATATCTATCCATAGATCTGAGTCTTTTTTTCTATTGGAGAATAGACTGACTCTTTTTGGGGTTTATTTGAATTTTCTAAATTTTCTATGTAATGAACTATCCGTTTATATTTTCTACTACGTCTTCTGTAATTGACGATGTTTGGCTGCTCTTTTATCATCATCTGCACATAGGGCTAATAGGTTTCTTGGGATCTTTGGGATTTCGTGTGTAAGGTCCTTGAACTGAGCCTTGAGGCATTTCTGCTTTCACTTGTCTACTGGTAGATACTGATTTATCCATTTTGACGTAGAAATTCCTGTCTCTCAGGTAGTTTCTTATTATTTTGCAGGTTTTGGTAGTATAGCCCACTATACTTATCTTTCAAACTTGAACGAAGGCTCTCAACACACGACAGCATTTTTCTTCTGAGAACCTTCGGTAACAAATATTAGCAGAATCAAGTTTGAGGACTGGTTCGTCATCAGTTAGTCGAACCTTATCGTTCATGACTATTCCCAGTACAAAATTTGGAAATTCTTTCCCATTGTGATGTATTCAGGAAACGAGCGCTCATAATATATTTGTTTGTAAAGAAAATTGTAGGAAAATTCCAAGATATCTCTATTTATAGAATTGTCATATTAAACAGGTTCAATTCTGGAAGGTGATGATCCTAACAGAAATAGATTTATTGACGAAGTGTTCCAAATTGAGTGGAATAGTGAAGATATGATCAACATCAACAAAATTAATCTAGAAATTGGAAAGTTCAGTTCAACATTGTGCAGATCTGATGGAAGATGTACGATACTATTTACTGATAAACTGTAGGTAAAAACATGATCATAGTGGGAAAAAATGAATTAATGAAGGTAGTGTTTCGTACAATATTATATTTGTTGTTGACTCACCTTCATTTTTAGAAACTCCGAATTCTTCAAGTCTTGCAAGACTAGGATTGAGATTCATACCTCTCACCAACTTGCCCAATAAAGTAGAGTCCAACAAGCCATCCTGCCCGTACACACCGAATGCAAATTCTGCAGCTATAAAGGTATTGAAAATGATGTGATAAGATGACAATTCTTTTAGAATCTTCAGAGTTTTAATCCCAATGACAAAATCAATTCCTAAGTTGTTTAGAGTGAGAGAATGATTGAATTGGGTTGTATCAAGTACTTTGATATGTAATGCGTCCACCATATACAGGATCCTCCAACAGAGGCTCTAGTTAAAAACAGAGTTGAGACCTCTACAGGCAAAATTGAGCAACTTGTGTGACCGAAAATATTTTCATTACGTAATGCACGAATAATAAAGCAAGATTCTTATCTCTTTCCTAACAAGATCATATTCAACGCCACGCCAATCTTGGAGGACCCTATATATTTATGGATATCTCTGAAGGATATTTCTTAAAAAAAATCATCTGGTATACTACTTACTCTCAATTTCACTTGGTTTCAGATCCGTCTGAAAAAAATTATGATTTTACTTCATTCTTCGTTTCGATATGATTATCACACTCACCATGTTTGGTTATTGGCCACTCTTGACTTAACGATGACCGAATGACATTAGGACTGAGAGTCGATAGGGATATTGGCAGGTTTTTATAGAACAGAATGTAATCTAAATTGGTCTTTTAATTGCAAGTATGTCAACGTTCATTGGTTCTAATGACGAGTCTATAAAAAAAGTTGGGCGCTAATGCAAGTACTTTGAGGATCCTGCTGATTGAAGTGCATGTCATTCCATCCCAGGATCGGCAGATAACAAGCTTGTGACTCGTGTAGGTATTAACGGAAAAGATATGCCTATTGGCTTTTCAATTGGATGAATCTGTTAGTTTTTCGACTGTGTACTTTTCGTTGAATTTATTTAGTAATGTGTATATTGATTAATGAAAACTACTGCTTTAATAGACTATTCGAATCGTGATTCCATCAAATATCAAGGAAAGAGGAAAATAATAAAAGGGTAAGTTCCATAAGATATAAGGTATGTTTGAGAGTGACTATTAGCATTTCAAAAGAGTACGAGGAATTGGTTAATGAAATATTAAGTATCAGGATCGCCGCCAGACATTTTAGCGCCCCAGCAAAATAAAATGTCGCCGCCCTTCTTTGCTTGATTTTTGCGAATTTTCTTCGAAAAAGCATCTGTTATTCCTCTCAGGCATGAAATTACTTTGTCAAATTCATTAAACGTCGTTTTGTCGATTTAATCAAAAAATGTCCTGCATTGTTTGAAAACACAACACTCCCCTTATAAGTCTATAGTAAAAAGACGACGTAGTTCTTAAAGATGCAAAAAGTGTTGTTTTATCAATTGACTGTGCGCCCCTACAATTTGGCGCCTTGGCAAAATGTCCGGTATGCCGCTACTGGCGGCCCTGTTAAGAATACCTACATTATAATTCGTTGTTTCCTTTTCAATACAAATTAATATAATCACGCTGATGCAAAATAGTGAATAAAACTACAATTTCTGAGAGCAATTTACTTCAATACACACAGAAATTCTCTGTTAAATGAAAGATGTGTCTTGAATTGGTAATTGTAGATTTGGAAAGAGAAAAATGTTGGCCAGAAGATCTGGAGCTATCGCTTTGCGACCTTTTGGTTTTTTCATACAAATTTGATGGCATTTCTGTTTCTCTTAGCACTTAAAGACACAATTTGGTTTTTCGCAGTGCATCAGTTAAAGAATATCTTCTTTCGGCCATAACTTCCGAACGCCTGAAATTATCGCTTTGCGACCTTCAGGTTTTTTCATGCAAATTTGATGGAATTTCTGTTTCTGTTAAGGAAATTCTATCATTAAATTTGAAATTTCGGAGTAAAATGAACAAAACAATGAACTTCTGACTTAGCGCCCCCTACCGAAAGCAGCAAAAACAAATTTATCATGACTATATTTTGTCCTCAATCAACAAGATATTATCTTTCAGGCGAGATCTAATTTGCTCAAAAATGTTGAGCCAAACTGAAGTTACAGGCATTTCAATCAGTCAAATTTCTCCCTGTCCCCTACCCTTATTTGAGGTCGTAAAATCGAAAGTGACAATTCAAGAAGATAGAGAATTTTCCAAGGATTACAGTGATGATATTTTTTCTTTAACTTCATATGAAACATTTTCGAGTAAAATTCATTTCTCTACTCGACGGTAGCTATTACGCCCCCTAGCGGTAGAGGTTTACACTTCAAAACAATTTCCAGTGTGTTCTCTTTATCCTTTTAGTGGTAAAATTTTTTACCGCAAGTCTCTACGATGAGTGGATCCTGAGATATAGCCGCTTACCTCGCTTATTTGCCCACCCTGTACAGTTCTGTCATGCTCAAAGACCCAACATGTGCTCGAACCAACGAGTGCTCAAAAACTTCGAATATTTGATGTTTTCTAATAATTACATTTGGAAGGAATACAAATTTTGAAAATTCGTTACCTACAAAAAAGATTCATGAGATCAAGCTGTAAATTTAATCAGAAGGTCTCCTTTCGAAGAATGGCTTAAAGGTGTATTGCACCACGGTGCCATCTGTGAATCGTCTTATACATAAAATTTAATTCGAACCACAAATACTCAATTAAGTTGTTGATTCTATTTTCAGAGTTCAAAAAGTAAATTGTTAAGTTTTCATTAGGCATTTTATTTTTTGGCAGGAATTGAATAAATTAATTGGAAATTTACTAGGAAATATCCTTAAAAAAGAAGTAAAAAAGTAGACAACCATATCTATCATATTGAGTAGAAACTCACACTCAAAAAAGTATGATAATGCTGTAGAATCTGTTCAAGGATTTTCTTTTCGATTAGTTGATTGATAGAAAATTGTTGTTTTGGCTTATAAAGAAATAACACATGTTTTCATTTTCAACTTGTGTTTCATTTTTAATGTCTATTATAAATTTCTACCAAGTAACGGCCGAATTGATTCAAATAAACTTGTGTATCAAATGAACAACTGAAGCAGTTTTACAATTTTGGAAAAACTCATTTTCATTATGAATTAACTACATAATTAAAGTTATCTTGTGTTATAACCTCTCCAACTGAACTATTCTGCTGTGAAATATTAGGTAACTCGAATTTAGGAAATAATACCTACTTCTTTCACTTCTCAGGAGGGCTGGGGGGAGCTGAATAGGTAAACTTTGACAGATGCGGAGAAGCGCACGTGGTATCGTTCCTTCTTAATAATGAAATTTAAGAGGTATTTGACCTTCACATTTGATAATATATAACAAGCAAAATAATGCAAACATATTCTTTGACAACTAGACAAATCTAGTTAATCATTTTCATCTAATTTTTCCGGGACATTTCAGGTTTCATTCGCAAACGTTCAATTTCAAAATATTGAAGGAAATCTGGCAGGTGTTCAAATAAATATAAAGTATAAATTTGGACTTATTAATAATATAAGTTTATTTTTGACAATATAATATAGTATTTTGGAATATATCAGGTCTTAATGAATACGACATCAATATTCATAGTGTGAAATTCAATTTTCACTTGATGATATTCTTTGTGAATGTACTCTTGTTGTTCTTGTGAATAAATTAGGTCTTCTGCTGCATATACAGATTGTTATCGTCCATTTCAAGTTGCTGAAAAATCGGTTTTGAATTAATTGAATGTTGGAAGCAATGATAACATAAAGCATCGAAAGCAATTAAAAAGATTACAAAAAATCGAATAGGTCCGAAAAAAACTGTATCACTGGGCATCCAGGAAAGAATCTTAATCGGAGAGCCAAAATATATCAAAAAGCTGAAAAACAATTCGCCAATAGTTAGGAGCAGAAACGAAAAGAAGCTTGGGTTCGAAGCAAGATGTAAATCCGCAGGAATCCTTGTGTTACTTAAGCTGGTGATGCAACGAAATATTCGACTTACTTAAAATAAATTCTAAAATTAACTTCACATAATTTACGCCATCATCTTTTTGAGGAATGCTGAAAATTGGATAGAGATCAGTGATTTCATCAGAGTTTTTGTGGAAGTGGAATTATAATTTTTTATTTGGGAATAGATACTGTAAATGACCTCAAAACATATTTCAAGAAATTATTTCTGAATATTTAGTTGATGAAAATTAATTTGAATGAATTTGATGTATATGAAATAGTGTAGGTATGATTTAGTGAGTGATTTCGCTAGCTTTCAAGTTCGATTTTCTCATTCTATTGATCTATTGTATTTTGCAATGCCATGTACCTGTTGAAATTTTTGGATTACCTAAAGAAAAGGTTTTACAAAGTTAGGACTGACATATAGAATTAATTGGAATGAAATGAAATGATAAATGATGAAAATTACATTCGTGTATAAATCTTGAGTATGAATTGAGCATTAAAAATGAATTGGAAACTAGAAAGATGAAGTTATAGTGTTGTTATAGTTTCGTGTATGGAAAATTGTAGAAATTCTTTTCTGTCACTACAATGATAACTTACGTTCGTAAGGGACGAATCCATCATCATCTTCGGTTTCCATGCAGTCTTTTAAGAGTTCATCTGTTTCAGTATCTGATAGCCTTTCTCCTGAAAGAATAATGATCATTTTGAAATAATGGGAACACAAAATATAGAAATTTAACATAATGAGAGGACTCTAAAAATTGAAAGAGAAAGTAAGAAAAATTATATATATTTTTATATATGAAAAATTAAATTGAGTAAACCAAATTCTAATGCGATGAGAAGTTCTGGAGGAAACTTGATTTCTATTTGATAATTATAATTACCTAGAGATAGGAGGGTGTGGGAAAGTTCGGCGGCCATCATCTTGCCATTTTCTTCCTTGTCGTACAATTTCAAACATTCCAAGAAATCTTCGAAACCACCTTGTTCTTTATCTTTTTTGATCTGACTGAAGATGGGAAGGAATTCATCGACTTTCAATTTCTTCTCATCTGCAATGTTATTATCAATATTGAGAACTCGTTGCGTTTTACATTTGAAAATACTCACTCTTCTTCTTGGTACCTCCAACTTTCTCAACTGTGGACAAAGTTGGGTTCAGGTTCAAGGCACGGAGCATGTCCCCCAAGTTGACAGCATCAACTGTGCCATTTCCTTCGAAATCGTAAATGGAGAAAACGAAGTTGGCTCCTGAAAATATTTTTTTTAATGCACCTAAAAATTGATTCTAACTAACAAGCGTGAGCATATATTTGAATTTCGCATATTCGGAATTGAAGTGAATATGTAAGTTTAAGATATATAATCGAAATAAATAATTTTCTAGATATCACTGAAGTAAATTGAATGTACCGTTATTTATTCAAATAAAAAGATTTTACTTGCAACTTCCGAAAATTTTCCAACACTGTTAAGACATTTTCGGGACGTAAGATTGTTTCATTCAGGTCAATATTACGAAATTTCATATATGCGCTGGCGTTAGAATATTTTTAAACGATTTAATTTTAGACTCCAACCCAACACTGAGCTTTCCATATATGTGCCAGTCTAAATTTAGATTGTCGGAGAATGTATCTTATTTTTCCGATTGATTGAAATGGGACACCAAAAAAGTTTTTCTTGTTCAATTAAAAAACTTACTTTCAACGTCTCTCGCACTGAGGTCTGCCTAAAAAGTGAAAAAAAAAATTAAAATGTGATTTGAGTATAACAACCTTTTTCGTCTTTGCAAAAGAGACTATTGATTGTTATATGTTATGAGAAAAAATTGACTGTCTCTTTAAAAAGAAAAAGGTTATCAACAAAAAAGTTAATTCTAATTACAACATATACAAGCGACATATACAGCATACATATATCAAGTCTAAGTATGTGCAACTACTACTACTACTACAACAACAGATTTATTGTGTCTACAATATTACAAATGTTAATAATATTCTACAAACGGACGGACAATAAAAATAAGCCACATGTAAACAATTGTACAATCACAGTAATGCAATAAATTGAAAGAAATTTACCCTCGGTTTACCTATAAGAATCCTAATGCTGGAAGAAGATCATGAATTATTGAAAAAATCAAATGATAATGAAAAAAATTGATGAGTTGATAGTATAAAAAAATTATGTACTATTTTGGCCAACTTGATCTTCTTTTTCCAGTATTTGAAAGCTTTGACGTATGGAGCGTCACCGAGCGTAATTTTGGGTAAAGTATTCTCTTGCATCGCCCTTTTATGCACAAACACAAAAAAAATATTACGTTCACTGTATGCCTGTACTCACCATTGTGATGATGTGATAGCTACGTGCCTTCTAGTATAATTGGACCAGAAGTGGGGCTCGGAGGAACAAGGCTTAGTTGTTTTATATAAGCAGATGGCGCTGCGATCTCGAGGTAACTGAAACCGCTGAATTTCGTTTTCAGGAACCACACTTACTTTGGCAACATAGTACGGACTACCTATTTGGCTCTCAACTATTTCAGGAATTATTTCAGAATTGTTTGAAGCCGACACTAAGGTAGGTCAAGTTCGGTGGGCGAAAATGTATTTATGAGACACTCAGTATCGAAGAAAACTGAAAGTAGTGCACATCTTGTGTAAATAAACATTATTTATTCTCCACTGAAATGAGGAAATTTCTTACAGAGTTCAATATGATCGACATTTTCATAATATCTTCGATTTTCTTCAACATAGAGATTCATTCTATGCATAATACTTTTTTGTTTATAACCAAGTAAAAGTTCCATGGTTGACTTAGGGTATTGATCTTCTGATGGTTTTTGGTGATAGGTTTGCAAACTGGCGTTGGAGGTATACACTGTGGGCCCCATTGGTTTGAAATATATTTCAAAATAATGAGCATAGCACTGCAAATTCAACCCTATGATTCATTATTTTATTTTGTATATTGGTATATTCTTGTAAAAACATATTTTTGATAGGCAAAATAACCCCTCGAGTGTATCATCGCAACACCTTATCTAGTTGAAATCAACAACAAAGAAATCACATATCATACATAGGTCTGTTTCTTCCAAGGGATCAATAGGCGCAAGAATATACGACCACTCCAAAAATCCTGGTACTTTTCTAGAATTTTTTTAGGAATAACTCAGGGACAAAATTTTCTGGCTAGATTTCATGAGGAAATATTCGATTTTTTTACGAATTCATTTTTTTCCTATAACTCAATTCGATTTTGAGTAAGTTCCATAATTAAAATATTTCGTTGTGGAATTCGTTCAATAAAAACTTTATTCAATATTATACTATTATCGAAGAAGAGTTTCAAACAATTCAAAATTGATGAATATTCTAAACTGAATTGTTCTGTTTCATAAAAGAAATCTAAAATTCATGTTCCAATAATTTTATTCTCAATGAGTATCACAAACCAGATAAATCAGATTCAAACTTCAGATATATCTCTCTTTGAAGCTTTTTTCTTGATGTAGTTTACAATCTTTGATCCCAAATTCCACTTTTTCCTATCTTTGACCATTTCTTTACCATCATGTTCTGAGGTTGGAAGTTTAGAACAACTAGCAATCGGAAATGTCATAGATTTTTGGATGTGGTCCATTTCTAAATCATATTTCTGATCGACGATTTGATCTTTCAAGTTAATATTTTCCATACCACTTTCATCTGGAATTCTGATCATTTCCCCTGAATGTGATGGAGTTACAGATCGAATATTTTGGTCGCAAGTGTTTTTTTTCTCTTCTTTTTTATTCATCTGGCCCAGTTCGACACACTTCACAAACTCCTCGCTATGTTCCTCCCACTCAGAGTCTTTGGGTTTGGATTCATTGGATAGAAATTTCGAAATCAAACTTTTTGAATTTTTGACTAGATCTGTCAACCTTGTCTTTTTCTCTAACGTAAAATTTCTCGAAGAAAAAGAGAAAGATTTCTTTTTTGCTATTATTTCTTCGTTTTCAACTAGTTGATCTCCAGTTCCTTTAGTTGATGGTGAACTTATTTCACCAATTAATTTCTTCACTTCTTCCTCGGTAGATGTCAAAATTTCTCTATTTTTTATGTCACTTGGAATATCGAAAAGATCTGTGACTTTGGTTGCTCTTGGCGTGTATTGATCAACAATATCCCCTACCATGCATAGTTTTCTCTTTTCATCTTCTTCATTCAAGACGGAATCGAGAGCATTTTCTACAATGTCATTTAGTAATTCCACTGCGACTGTATTTGATTTTTTTTCTGTCGCTAGTAAATTTTTGGAATCGAGTGGATCTTTCTCTGAAAATAATCATTTAGTGGATATACAGTACGAACTGTATTTCTTACCTATTCTTTCTATTTCACACCGTTGTACATCAATGCCAGACATTTTATTTGATTTTCAAAAAATAAAACGTCTAATATTTTTCCGTTCATGACAAACGTGCACTCGATTTCTCTCGTACATGTCCAAGCGATGACTTTGACATTTCTAAGTAAAAATTCTCGGGAATTCGCGTATATTTCATCGAGAATAAATATGAAGGAAAAACCAAATTACTCAGTTTAGAAAGATATGCATTCGAATATAAAAAATCCTAAGTACAAAACGAATTGTGGCAAAAATAATGCAGATGATGGAGACTACGATGAAGAACCTGGAGATTTGCGTAGCTCCAATAGAAAAACCAAAAATCTGCCTCAACTATGCATCGATATAGAAATGAACCAAAGCGTCCAAAACCTATTGGCTTCTTCAGATAAGTGTACTTCAGCTCTGCTTGATGTGACAATTATAAAACCAATGGGTGCGGACAACCAACCTGTCATTGAAACAAACATCATGAAAGCAACCCAAGTTAGAAAACTATTAACAACTTTGGATCGTGAGAAACGGGATAAGATACTTATCAAAGAACTTTTTGAAGATAAAGCACCATCTGAAGATACAATCATCAGGATACATAAGCACAATCCTCGTCGAAAAATGCAAGCAGCTAGTGATTTATGTTACGAAAATACGAGGGAGAGGAAATTCTTGAAATCGCAGTTCCATAGACCAATCAAGCCAAAAAATATGTGTTCTAGTGCACCTGTGGAAGCCAGAAAACAAATGTTCAATCATTGTTATTCACCAGGAGTCCTACAAGTCTCACCCATGATTGGCGAAAATTGTTCCAAGATTCCTTCGGATGAATCATTTACTGATAATGTGGAGCGTGTGGAAGATTTCAAATGTGGTGATCATAAAAAAACTCAACATGTATATGCTGCACCTAGAACTTTCAAGGACTTGAATTCAATCATAACATGTCAAAGTATGAGCAAAGACGATCGGACTCCATGTCTTTGTGACCATTGTGGTATTGCTAGTCTCTTGAGTGAAACACAAAAACGACCCATTATAACGGCACCGGTGGAGCATGTGAGTGACTTGAGACGAAGGATGAATAGAAAAGAATACAAGGAGCAATCTAAACATGAATATAGAAAAAGGAAATCGGATGCTCCTTACAGTTGTGAAGATAAAACCAGTTTTCAGGCGGGTTTGGCACATTTGTATGAAAGGGTTAAAATATTAGAAGAAAGGATGGACATACAGGAGGAGCGAGCTGTTCCTAAGGACTATTTCAAACGAATCATCACAAAAATAATATCACATTTTTCGCCCAAAGACCCTTATAGAAATGATTTCCAAATAAGAGACTCAGATTCAAGTTCTTATGTGGTTCAACCACGTTACAAGAATAACTATTCTGTTAACACTCTTCTTGTTGATAAGAAAGCAAGTCAGAAAGGCATGAATGATAAATCTGATAAACATGAACACCTAAAAAAACTATTGAGTAATCTGACTGAGAATATGCCGGAAGGAACGAAGACAGAATTAGCGGAAAATTTTTGGCAATGGGGCGGTGAGATACTCAAACCTGGTGTTGATTTGAAGAACAAGATTCTCTCATTGCTTGATATGACAAAAGATATTCAAAAGCAAGAGGAGCCGGATAACCGACCTAAAACTCAAGAGAGTTCTAGGGAAACTAAGAAACTTAATAATTCCAGTAGCAACCGTTCACTTCCAGATAACAAAGAATTCAATTCTGCTGCTTTCAAAAGTTTCGTTGAAGCTATGTCTGCCAAAATCTATAAATCTCAGAAGAAGGCTCATCAAGAAGAACAGAAGTGCAAGACTAGAATAGAGGTCGATAAGTCCAGTGGCCAAACCATGTCCGATACGTCCCTTTACAAAAAACCGCATAGAGGAGAGAGAGATCAAAAATCTCAGAAAAAATCCATGATTCCCAAAATAACTAAAAAGGAAATGAAGGCCAAAGAAGAGAAGAATAATTCTCACGAGACCACTAAGAAATTGAATGTCTCGTATGTTAATCCGAAAATGTCGACTTGGCAAGAAGAGGAATCGCAAATCTCCTTCAGACTAGAGTTCTCTGACGCCGACACAAATACACGGAGTAAAGACTCTAAAAATAGAGATCTAGGTATGTTCATTCAATTATATTTAACAAAAGATGTGTGGCGTGACTCACATATCTAGTTCGAATATCTCGATAGGCCGCCCATTTCGGGCAACATTGATAATATAATATTATTATGTCACCATTTATGGCTTTGAATTTACATTCTTGTCAAAAATTGAGAACCATTAAACATTTATTTCATCAACACTTTTCCTACATTAGGTATTCAATTTATTCTGGTATTATTCAGGTATTTAATTTTGGCGTTGTCGTAAATTGATAAAGAATTCAGTAAAGAAGACGATCAATTTCAATTCTATAGTGAGATTATTGGACAAACGGTGCATATTCAAAACGCATTCTTTTCACTTTTACGTCACTTCGTTTTCTCTATTCTATTTTTGTTCCATGAAACACATCAACTCATTCCATAAGAAAAAGTTACGGCATAAGAGGTAACACCGCGGCTGCCCTGTTTTCTTCTTTCAAATCACCGATTTTTATTGGGTTTTCATATAATTTCCTTGAATTTCAATTTTAAACGAAAAATCACCAAAAATTTTCTTTCATCGCAAAAGAACTGAGAATATGTAAAGTAGAAGGGGCACCTTTCAACAGAATATCAATAAAAGCCTTTCTTATTGCTCATCTGGCAGGAAAGCATTGACCTTTCTTTATAATTACCCTATTGTAGTCAATTTTCAGCAAAAAATTTTATTATTCACCTGAAAATCTTATTGTTATTATTAAAGAGTTGAAGTGATAACTAATGTTCAAAAGTGCCCCTTCATGATGCGAATTTGCTACCTTTAGTGGTACCAGGACTTTGTAATTCCAAACTACGTCCTCTAACTTCACACTGCTGATGTCATCTACAGGGGGAAATACAAATTTCAGTCATTTTTTTTGTTTATCTTCATCAGAATAACGCAAAACTTCATTAAAATATAATCTTTTAAGGACAAATTTTGGTATTCAACTTCATCAACCAATGCACTCGGTATATTGGTTGTCAAAGACAATGATTACTGGATCTTGTGTGGAACATTTCGTATGATTCACTACATGTCCCAAAGTTTTTAAGAATAATTGTGCTGTCATCCAGCCACTACTTGGACCATTCATAAACCATTGCTTTCAAGTGTTGCACCGTTCATGAATGTATCGTGAAATCGAGCTATAGGAAAGATGAGTAATCGTATTTCCTGATGCACTGATTATGTCGATCATTGTAACTAGGGTTCCACGCTCACTAATGTGCCCCTCTCATGCTGTTCAAATGTGCCCCAAGTATTGAAGTTGTTTAAAAGGAGAATTGACAAAAAAGTTGTTGTTATACCTTTCCAGTTCTTCTGAATATATTTTAAAACTAGAAAATATTGACATACTACGTATCTTCTGTACTTTTTGTATAATTCACTAGACTACACTCGTTCAGTTTTATAGCAAATCATCGAAAAACAACGCAAGCGCGTAATATGGTAGCATTCAACGTAGGTATTGAGTTATGAACGTATGTAATGTGTTCAGCACATCTCTAACAACGATACCAAGTTCAAATTATGTGAGATATTTTTGTGAAGAACAAATTATTGCGATTGTTCAAAGGTGCTTTTCCCCTACAATGTACAAAACAAGAATATATTTTTAAAATATTCTCGAAAAAACCTATTAAAACTATTACGAAAGAGGTAAAACTATAACTTTGTGAGAAAATAATCCACCGTCATACCGTGCTCCCCTCTACTTATTTGATTCGAAAAGAGAAAAAATATAAGGTGAATTTACAACTTCGTACACTGTACGAAGTTGAGTCATCGCAGGAGCGCCAGAGGGAAAATGTATAGTACCAAAGTTTGACTGATACGCGGAAGGCCACGTGGTGATAATCCCTCTTCAGCTGAATTCTGAGGTATTAACTGATTTTAAACAATCTGCAAGAATATAGGTTATGGATTCAGTTTATTTTTCCAATGAAATTTGGAATTTTTGATGTGGAATCAGGAGGTTTTCTTTATAACACGAAGGTATGGATTTTTCAGCATCCTGGGCTAACCTTAAAATTTTTCATTAAAATATAAAACTCGCAGGAGTTTACTTGTTGAAGGTTGTTTAATATAATTATCAAATTATTAAAATACTGTGTGGAATCCCCTCTTCTTAATGAATTTATTTAATATTTAAGTATTTATTTGCCTTGAAATAACCCGTCACACAATAAGTCCTGTGCCTACCGCACATATGGTAACGCCACTGCCTACCATTTTTTTTCTCCACGAAGCTCCAAAAATGTTGAAATATCGGATCATATAGTCTGGATTAAAATACTGAAGGTTGAGTAACGCTGCATTTGTTGTTTCTTGGAAAATGGATAAAATCGTATTTTGTGGATAGGTAAAACACTGTTTTTGATGGTAAAAAATACATACTGTGCATCAAAGCAATGGCCTGATAAGTGTTAGACTGCTGCATTAAAAGCAACAGTTAAAAAGTGCCCCTGGGGAAAAATTGGCTTCAATGAAGTAGTGATTGCCGTTGAAGCTTATTTCGAAAGCAAAATCTTTTTTGAGAGAAGGTAGTGAAAGTTAGAAAACCATTGGAGTACATGCAGGGCCTCCGCCAGAACCGGCAAATGAGACTTTTGCCTGGGCGCCAAATTGCAGAGGTGCAAAGTCATTTAACAAAACAAGACATCATACTTCTTGACACAAAATGTTTTCTCAGTAGTAAAATAATAAAATTTTCAAGACCCAATTTTTTTTAAATCAAATAGGTTATAAATATATAGATAGGTACTAAAATGCACGTTTAAGAACTACTTATAGAGCGTCATACTCTCGAACAATTCAGGACGTTTTTCTTGATATCGAGAAAACATCCTTTGATAAATTCGAAAAGGTGATTTTAAGTTAAAAAAGACGTTTCCACATCGAATTAATAATATGAGTAACTTAGCCTTTTTCAAAGATAATTCAGATAAATAAGGCAAAGCAGGGAGGCTAAATTTTATTTTGCCGGGGTGCCAAAATGTCTGGCGGTGACCCTGAGTACATGTACCACTATTGGAGGTAATCATGTTGATGAATGAAGTCGAATTTTCATAAAAAAACAATTGTTTTTCATATATTGTCTCTCCTTCTCTTCATCAACATGTAATGAACGAAATAAATGTTGAGTTGAATAAATTTTGTGGAAATGAAGTTATTTTCAATTTTCCATCCAATATCAAGTCGTTCAGCTTTCATTTTCAAGTTATAACATTTTTACAGAGAAACTGGAGTTCCTGAGAACACTCTCCAGGACCAAAGATTCGGACAAGGAACGTCTATGGGAGAGTATATGGGCACAAGCTAAGGCCAACGGACAGACAAAACAAGACAAGGTTACAATTCAGCTACCTCGAAAGAATGGTTCTGAATTCAACGATATGATAGAAATAGAATTTACAATCGGAGAAATTGAATATATGCTTACGAAGCACAAGTATGCAGATAAGAATAAAATGAAATCTTAATTAGCAAATTATGCTGAAATTCATTTTCAAATATAAAAAAACCAATATTTATATTCGAGAAGTTTTTGGATTGTATTTAATATACATAATATTTTTGTGATGAATAAATACAATTTTCATATGAAAAAGTCGATTGAATATAATGTTGTCCCCAAATACCTATCCGAATCCTTTGTTATTTCCAATGTTTTTAACGAGGTGGTCACAATCATATTGGTGATGCGTCCTATCTTGGGTAATTGTGGTGTTTCATCCCAAGACAACTTCTGGAATCATCAGTACAGAACTCAATAGTCCCTGCCTTATACACCTCGCATCTTCAAAGCGGAGCATGGTGCCGTAGTATTTTTGGGTTTATGTCACAAGCTATGACGTTGTCCCGTGAAGTGCGAAGCCTTTTATCAGGCTAACAAAGGACCACAATACTTTTTTATTCCGTATTCGTGAATAATGACAGTTTTTACCAAATTGTTGAAATTGTTCACCCACCAATGCATTGAAAAACCAGAAAGAGAGACATAAATCAGCTTTGCCAGTAGATGAACTCTGTTGTTTTGAATTGTGATGATTTCCTTTATCTTTAGGGATATGGATTTGTACGGTGAGCAGAATATTCAGACTAGATAAGGTCAGCGCACTGAAAAGAACATTTGTAAATATTTTTCAAATAATTTTCATTTTCAAACCTGTCGATGTTATACCATATAAATTTTTCCATTTCTTCAAACTATGGCATATTCGATAGGAAGGTGAACCAGGAAGAGTTATATCTTGTGCGTGTGCAATCTTTTTAAGTTCGGACAGATTCTGATTTATAACCATTCGTGTAATTTTCAGTGGATATCATTAAATTGAAAAATGCGTGACAAGAAAGAAAAATAAATCATGACGAATCCCATTTCCTTGGTTGTGTTTTACCGAAACTATATGCTATTAAAGGTAATTATAATTATTTTGTGTGAAATATGCCATTTGGAATTTTATGTTTGGATATTTGGACAGAACATGAATATTAGGCGAATTCACTGAATATTATGGCGAGACATTATTATAGATGACTCCTCAAAAAGATTCATTTCTCATTGATTTTTTAAACGGCAATCAACCTATGAATCATTAAGCTTCTTACAGAAATAATTACAAGTGCTAAATATTTTCTGAGTATCAGTAATTACTATAGTCGCATTATCCACAGAATATGGAAAATGATTTTAGGACCATATAAATAAACACATGTATTGCAAAATAAGGTATGTAGGAATTAAATATTCATTTATATTATAGCACTCCTATAGTAATAAGGATAACGTTTTGAATATTTAAAAAGATCGGCTAAAACTAATTATTAGATACATCATGTATCACTGATTTTCCTCTTATAGATCAGTGATTGGAACACAACTCAAGGTGTTATGAGGAGCTTAACGCACGAAGTGTACATGTTTGACTGCAAATAGCTTAAGAAATTCTTCTGTGTGTTCAATTTTTGAATTATCAAGCTTCTGTAACTAAGCTCTAACGAATGCATAAAAGTTGACCCACATAGAACAGCCGCAGATTTCTGTAAGTTTGAGAAAGATTGAAAAAAGTATATTTCCATTGATAAGGCGACCTATTGTCATTAAAATTCTTGATTTTCAAGCTACTTGGCTTGAGCTTGATTTGAGTCAAGCTCAAGTAAGTAGTAGTTTTTCAATCTCAAGTCAAGTCCAGTATTTATTTATCAAGTACTTGAATCATATCAAGCTACTTGATTTTTAGTAGTTTCATTGTGGAGTGTCACATTAAGAAAAAAATTATAAGGAATCTTGTAAAAAGCACTTTTATTTATTAAATATATTGTATGAAAGAACCAAAACTATCAGTTTTTTTGAAATAGAAACATAAATTGAATCATTGTAACTGTAAGAGCAGCTGTGGAAAATTGTCTTTCAACAGGAGCTGAAGATGCTGGTGTTGATAAAAACTACTTGGCTATTTTGGCCAAGTTAGGAGAGATATTTCTGAAACTACCAAAATCTGCTAATAGATTTCATAGAAATGTGAGAAAAAAATAATGTCACACTGGCGATTGCTTCAGTTTTTCGGGGCTCGAGGTATCCCCTTATTTAGTCTAAGCGCGCACGAGATTGCAGAAATATATGCCGTGCGATGCGTGCATATCAAGCTCTATGAATATCCAGTAGCTTGATATCAAGTGAAGCAATAAATATCTAAAATCAAGTCAAGTTCAAGTATGTAATTTTTCATGAGCTTGATTTTCAAGTCAAGAAGTTGGTTGAAATCAAGCTACTTGGCTTGATGAATCCCTACTGGTAGCTTTCATCTCCTATAGTAGAGTACCTAAATAATAAAGTAATCAAATGGGTTAATAGGTATTCGCTATTTCGGAATATCCACTTCAAAAATCCAAAACAATATTTCACCATTTATTCAACATTTCATACAAAACTTATATTGCACCTATATCACACAAATGTGACGGATTATGGTTCGTATGACGCCAAAGCATCTATAAAAGTAAAAATTATCGGAAGATGATCAAGGAAATCGAATCGAGAATAAGAACACCTCAGTAGTCGATTCCAAAAGTCCATCCAGTTCAGGTGAAATATCCCAGATGCGTTGTCAAATCGGGTAATTTGAGCCCAATTGAATTACCTGGGATCATGTTCCATGAAAGTAGTGAAGGTTCATTTTGAAGATAATGGAATATTAACAGTACTAACAAAATAATGTAAGTAAAATTGAATTTCACAATACTCATTCTGGTATGATGACTTTTTCTGGCAAAAACAATTTTAGGATGGGATGGTGTCTTGTTGTAAGTTGAAAATGATGGTAATAAATCTCAGTAAGACAGTAAATTCTTGTCGTTGAATGAAAAGCACCATTTTGATTTATATCTATGTAGCGTTGTTCGACGGAGGTACTTAAATTTATGTTGAATTTTATGTTTTAATCTGTTGAATTTGTTTTATTTCCACGACGTTTACTCAGTTGCTTCCAGAATCTTCTATCTGTTCTGTCCATTTGTTTATCCTGAAAAAAATCTCAACGTTAACAGTGGTGCCTTCATTTTAATTTCGTTCAACGTTGATAACTTACTTTTGGTTTTTTCGGTGAACCGGTGCAGTTCTGATAGAATGACCCTGGCATACTTTCCAACGTGTTCTCATTGAAATACCGTATCAACTCTTTTTCATCTGGATTGGCTTCATGAATTCTTCTTTCCAACTTACGAACATTAAAAAACTGAAATCTGAAATCAATGTTTTAATTAATTTTTTATTATAATATTAAAAAAACACACATATTAAACACCACTTTATGGAAAACAATATTACACTCAAGTTGTGTTGAATATGTCAGCAGTACCTATATCATATTGTAGTTCAGAAGAGAAGTGACAGATAACATAAAATCAGATGACCATTTAGATATACTATTCAGGAAGAATGCAAGAAAAAACTAACATTGAAGACGGCAATATTGGAAATTGAATGGGACAACTAGATGGATAATATGTTTCAAAAGATATTGCATCTGCACACTTTTATGATGCAGTAAGTCTTTACCTAAATCAAAAATATTGCGGTAAATTTATTGAACGACAAGGTTGGATGTAAAAACCCGCTTGATCACCGGAGCTAACACTATTGAATAAAATGAAATACATGTTCAGCTATTCGATATCTCTCTGAACCACGGAGAATGAGATCAGTTATCAAAAATAAAAGTTGAGTTGCATAGTGTACCCAATTTATTTCAGTTCTTGTAAATTGGTCAAAAATGTATTATTGAACTAACCTAAAAAAATATGGGAGAAGATACGAACACAATTTATCCGGGATATACTCGAACAGTGGTGATGCCAGTTTTCAGAAAAAGGTGGGCAAAGAGGGGCTAGGATTTTTTTAAGGTGGGGGGGCCAAGATATTTGGAAGAAAAATCGAAAAAATGAAAGAATAAAGGGAAAATAGAAGCTATTCTTGAATATCTCATGACAAGGTACCAAAAAAAATTTAAACGACTCCTTCTGGGTATTGCAGTTTTTTGTCAGTTAGTATATTTTTATTAATATTTTGCGCAAATATCATAGTATTATGTAGAAACTTCGAGAAAGACAATACATCTCGTGTTCCTTAAGTGATATCCACTTACATTCGGACACTCCTCGATTTTGGTACTTTCTCAATACCTGCGAATCGGGCTGTCGGTCTGAACCTGCTGAAGAAACTCATACTGTCTTCCACTATCTCTTCCTCTGCCGCCTCTATAATTTTGCGGTAGCTTGGTGATCGCGGGATACACGGTAGGACCTGAACTTGAGGTACGTCTAAAGGTACTGAGGGTTTCTCTGTACTTGTCACGTGGTCTTCTACAGCATCCGAACATGTGTCAGCAACATTTCCAGGTCCGCTGTCCTGCCCACAATATCAAACCTCAAATATATAAATTATTTTTGTCTACAGATTTTTTATTCGAGCACTGATTATCGGAGGGCGGTAGACTAAAACTAGGATTTTAGATTTTATGCTCAAATTTATAATATGAGGTTATTTTTTTAAATTTTTTATTCCAAACCTCGAATCAATGGCACCAAGGCCTTCGTATATTATTATATATATCAAATTTCAGGCATAAACGACAATATTGTGGTATTCCAGCCAGACTTAAAGATATTGATAATAACGAATTGCCATAATTTTTATTCATCGATATAAAATTATAGAATACAGAAATGAAAAATTATTGATGAGTATATTCATTTAGCAGTTTCACTTAGGGCCAGTATCACAAATGAAGGTAAAGTCCTGTTTTCCATGAGAAGTTTCCCATATTAATGGTACCTACGTTTTTAACAAAACAACTTTAAGGTTAGAAAAAGTCCTTCCTTATAAAGTCCCGGAACCACTTTCAAGCTCCATATGGATTATAAAACTGGCCCATACTACCAAGGTCATCTATCAAAAGTTCAGAAATTTCGAATATGAAATCGATTTTTAGGCACGCAACTAAGTTCCCCCTGTTTGTTAATAGATGGCTCTAACATTACTAGTCGATTTTACATATCCAAAATGTCATGAACGAAGCTTAGACATATGGTCGATCGATAAACAAACTGTTTTAACATATTTGTGATTTTGTTTTGGTTGTGTAAATATGTCTGATTTTCTGCCAAATAATTCTTATTTGCGGGAAGTGTTGATTATCTTTTTTCATTCGAAGATAACGACAATAAGTATTCAGAGATGTTGGTCTAAGTGAAACAAAGTGCCTTATTGGTTACGTCGATTCAAAGACAGTGATTTCGAGGTTGATGACGCTTGAAGAAAGGCCAAAAACCTTCGAAGACGCTGAATTGTAGGTATTGTCCGATGAGGATCCATGCCAGAAGAGCTTTCCTCAACATTAATTGGCATCAAGCCATTTCCAAGCGACTCCCTTCTCATGAATTGAAGCCAAGGGAGGAATGTCGTTTTTTCTCCTGTGATTTGTGAACAACCACTTCAGTGGCAAAAGAGGAAGGGTTTTTTCCATCGCATTGAGTGGAATTATTACTGGGGAACAGTATCGACTTCAATTGAAGCGATTGAACCGAGCACTGCGCGAAACTGCCATAATACGAGCAGAGGCACATTAAAGTGATTCTAGAGCTTGACCACGCTCGGTATCAGCTTGCTAAACCTTTTGAAACCTATCTGAAAATGGGACATCCTACCCCACTCTCCCATATTCTCAATCATAAGATGTTATTTTTTATGTAATAAATCGAACTCGCCGTATTCTGATATTGCGCCGTTAGATTATCACTTGTTCTTGTCTTTAGCTCATGGTCTGGCTCATCAGCAGTTCTAGTCATATGCAGACCATTCGTGGATAGCCTCAAAAGATGAACACTCTCACCGTAAAGGTATTCGATCTCTACCAGAAAGATGGGAAAAAGTTATAGCTAACAATGCGCAATATCTCGAATGATTCATTTGTAATCATTTCTTCCACAATAAAGTTGCATTTTTTCAAACATTGGAGCGGGAACTTAGTTGCGCACCTTTTTAAAAAAACCTTAAGACAACTCGTAGCAAATAAATACTATGGTTGGTCAATCTCATGTTAAACTTCGGAAAACCTGAATAGGAATATTTACCTGTGCAGATGAGGAAGAAGGTTCAGTTGGTGTGATAGATGTAGAGGAAGAATTAGTGTCGGAAATGTCTTCCTCAATCAGCGGTTCCAGAGTTCGCCTAGGCAGTAACCCTCGAATTATAGCACCAGTTATGGGTGGAGTCATCAGAAGCTCGTCCATCATTAGCTCTGTATCATCATTATATTCAGACGATAAAGATCCATCGTTGGGCTGGAATATCGAAATTCATGAAAAATTCCAACATATTAGATTTCATTCAATTTTTAGCTTGACTTTAGATTATAGTAAAAAAGACTTGGATTGAGGTGCAGGATCTCATTTTGATAAAATGCTATCCGATGGGGTGATATGATATTCAAGTTGATCTTGGACAAATGAAAAAAACAAAAACATCAGATTCTCATAAGAATTGCTGTCGCAGTTTGTAGCATATTAGGAATATATAGATTATCTGAACTTGATAATTGAAACCTTCATGTTATCTATCTTTATTCATTTCGAATTATTACCGATTGTTTTCCTTCATAAGTTGGAGAATTCATCATGTCATCAAATTCACCACCACTTGTTGGAGTTCCCCAAATGTCTTCACCAGAAGTACCCCCTGAAGTTTCTTCCTCTTGGACTTCCTCTCCATTTATTTGATTTTCTGATGACTTGAGATATCTAAAAATGTATTCTAATCAATATGAATTGCAGGTTCGACAAAAGAAATCTGATGTATTAAATGCTTCAATAATATAAAGTTCTCATCAACGTAATCAATTTTATAATTGATTTCGCACCCATGTTATATAACTATCGAATAATATTAAACGATAAATTGTGTCACATTCATTTCGGGACATCTTGTATAAAATAGATTATTTTTTATTACAGTACAAATAATTACCTCTGGAAAAAACCCCCAGAAGCTCTATAATCTTCTCCCAGTTTCTCCAAAAACGCCATCTTTTCTGCCATAAACATTCCTGCTTTAGCTGTCCAAGTCAATTCGGAAGAACTGTTAAATCCTTCATTGTCTATTGCCTGTGACGGTTCTTCATCCTCATTTTCTGAACTATCCGCTTTTTCTGAATAGTCTTCTTCTGTCCCTAACATTTCTAAGCTAGGCACAGTACCAAATCGACGTATGGTTAAGTTGGAACTATTCAAAGAATGGTAGGGATGATCTTCTGAGAGAGGGGAATCATCAGGAGTGCTTTCGTAACTCTCGTGATTGTTATCCTGAAAAATAGAAGTAGATATCTTTAGATAGAGTTTTTGCACGCATATGTTTTGGTTTTCAGCTTCTGAAGAGAGCATATTGCTACAGTAAAACATTTTACAATGCTGTTCAAGTTGTTAACGACACTAAAGTCCCGTTAAGTGCTCAACAATTTCAGTGGTGGGATCCTACTAATTTATTATCGATTGATACGTTAAAAATCGGTTCCTCACCATAGTTGCTATGGTGAGGTACCTATTGTTAACGTATCAATCCCTGCACTGGTTCAGAAAAAATGTCTATTTTATATATGAGATAGTAAACGATATTTGTAATACCATTTTCGAAGATAATAAGAACAAGCCCACAGTTGCTCCCTTGGGGCACTCCAGGGATATTCATCAAACCTAAATGCAAAGTGTGTTTTCCTACAACTGCTATGAAAAGTAGCGTATTCTTCATAGCTTACTCAATTTCAAAACTATGTATTGCTCATACTGTGAGAAATAATATTTCTATTTCTCACGGCACTTTGCCCACACCTCGCTTGGAAGACCAATGAAATTGGGCTTTTGAGTCGTTTCTATGGGAAAGCAATTAATAAGCACATGTCAATGAAGGCCATTTTGATTTGAATCAAGTCCATTACTTGAATTATTGAAATTTGTGCAGTTGTAGGAATAGTAATTTTCTCGCTCGTGTGTTTGCGGCATTCGCCTTTCAGGCACGTGCCACAAACTTCGCGAGAAAAGTTGGACTTTCCCCACTTGTTGCACAATATACTATTTTTGAGGAGTATGGTGATTTTACTTGATCACTTACCCTTTGATCATCGACATCACAAGAATGTCCACCCTTGGGATTACTTTTGTTATTGGGTAGGAATGGATCTACTTGTAATAAGCTGGCTGCTGGATTGATGGCAGTGAGTCCCATAAGGAAAAGGGAGCCCCACTCATCGTCCAACGCGTTATTTGCAGTCTTTGGGTTTATATTCGAATTGTCGTTACTAATTCTACCATTTATTGTAAGGCAACTTTTGTGGCACTTTTGGCAGACGGGCAATGATTCAGGCAAAATTGGACTCGACCTCACGGTTACCTGGAAATATGGGGAAAGATTATTTTTGATGAATTTGTGTTGTTGAAGCCTTTTTTGGCTAGATATCAAGTTGCGTACCCTTGATGTTCGTCGAAAGATCAACATTTAACGTTGGGGCAGGTACTGCTCACGGTTTAGCGTCCATTTGGGCATATATGCTATTGTTTAATGCGATTATGATGGCACTGCAGTTCGTCACTGACTACTAAGCCTTTGAAACTACCAAACCGTAATCTTTGAGGTATTTCATCATTAATGGTCGGAAGCGATTAATCGTTGAGGTATTACTATACCTTAAAGTTTATGCGGAAATTCAGAGGGAACATGTGATAGTTGATTTAGGTTCTTAAAGTTTGAACACAAGTTCAGTTTATACAGGTGTTCCTAAATTGGAGCTACAAACGAAAATGACAGATTCCTTAGATAATTTTCAGAAAGAAAAGGTCCTATAAACATGGGGCAGCAAACGCTTTGTTTTCGAGAAATAGGGTGTGCAAGTTTTATTTTTTCAAGCTTTTTTCTCTTAGTACCTTTCCTCTATAAGATATTTGAAGAAGGTATGGCATAGCTTTTCCAATTTGAAGTTTTCATCTTGTAATTTGTTAACTTTGACATCGCCCGCTTCTTTCCTCCAGAACTTCTTTTTGGTGGACCACAGGTAGTTTAAAAAAATGAAAAAAAGAAATTTGGGTCCACTACCACAATTTCAAATAATTCTCTAGTAATCCTCAAGAAAATTTAAAGTTTTATAAAGATCCAGGTAGTAAGCTGTGATGAAGAAATCAATTTTAAGTTTCGATACGTATTTACCCAATCTGTAGCGAAGATCAATAAAGATTCGATACATTGATACAATCATCACAAAAAAGTAGGACTACAAGAAACAACCTGTATCTCGAAAACAAAGCGTTTGTGAGCCCATGTTCATTTATTTAAACTATCCAAGAAATCTTTCATTTTGGAAAGAGTCGCCCTCGAGAGTTGTGTGAATAAAAATGATAAAATAATATTGTATGAAGCCCAATTTCACTATCAAATACTGATCTACAAAAAATCAATGCAATACTATATTCGTGGGCAAAACGTCAGATGAAATATTGAAAGACAAAAACAAAATAAATTTTAATTTCATACAGTTCTCCATATGCTCACGACTGAAGCCAATCGTTGCATTTAAACATCAAACTGCAGGGTTTGAGCCTGAGATTCCAAATAATATTTTTGAAAATGCACGACTCTAAAACTGTCACGATACTTTGTATGCATTGTACCAATACTTATTTCACATTTGAAAACAAGTCTTACTCTAGAATCTTACAATTACTTGTACTGAATGATGAACACCCTGAAGTGTAAACGATTCCGAATATGAAACATGGTTTACATTTTCTGGTTTATCATACAGTACAAGTAAAAACTGAAAGAGCTGTGATGAATAAAATCTTGGAACTTTGACGTTTTTCAGATTGGCAAAAAAGGTCCAAAAATACGCTTCTGATTGGATCTGAAACCAGCTATTTTATAATTCGTAGACTGCATTTAAAAGTCATAGATATTAATGCTATATTAATTTATGTTCTTATCAAATATCGAACACTAGGTCCCGTGGTATTCAAAGAAAGTTATGAATAGATAATTTTCATTTTACTTCTGACGACATCTGTTGAAATTCAAACTGTGATAATTTCGCTGCAACAGTTACCTGACTTTCTGATGTGCTTTTCGATGGGCTTCTTTCGGAATCAGATACATGATTTTCTTCAGCTATAGATTCTACCTTGTTGTCCTTATTTCGACAAATGATATTCCCTTGAGAATCGATCAAATGCAGCTCTTCAGACCTCTTCCTGAGCCTTTCTGGTGTCCATTCTTCCCCCATGGGCTCTAATTCGGTGACTGTTGATCCTACTTCTAAATGTCCCTTCATCCATTTCTCTAAATGAATAGCGTTAGCTTTGCTACTGTTATTACTTTTGCTTATTTGTTTACACTTATGTTCTATAAGGGCATCTATTTGCCTGTCAATTTCTGAATTGCTGTTTTGATTTAATTTATGTCGAGTCTGAAAAATGCTTAGAGTTAATCCTAACTTTTGTTCCCCTTCAATCCAAAGATTAGAGGTTATTAAAAAGCAACTGTAATAACTGAAGCTTTTATTTGCAAATATATAATCATACGTAATTACACTCTGTAACAATATAAACATTATTCTAGGATGCAACTACTTAGTATACCAAATTTGTGGGATTTATCTTCAATGAGGCAGTCAGTTTGGTACAAGTGCTTAGCAATAATCTTCGAAGATACATCCTCTGATTACATGGAAGAATATTATTTCGAGCTATACGCTGATATTTCAGGCAATTTCACAACCATATTAACTTTTATCGAAAAGGTTTTACGATTAGGCAATAAGAGGATGTTCCTTCAACTAAATAATTTATAAAATAGTTCTGAAATAAGTAATAAAGTTGATAAATGGAATAAGTTGCTGAGGCAGAATGAGTTAAATGAAAGAATAGGGTAGGTAGTAGGGCTAGGGATGTTGGCTGAAATCTTGTAGTAAACATGATATCCAAACTGAATAACACTGGCAGAAATACAGATTTCAAGGAATTTGATGCAATTGAAAATATGATGAACTTCCAGTAGATTTCAAACCATCTTTTCATTAGCAGGATTAGGTTATTCTCAGTGCATTTCGAGAAGTTGACCAACTGAACAATCGAATAGAGGATGAATAAAATCCAAGTGGTATTTGAAGGATGGTCGAATATAAGTAGAAATAACACTTTGAATGTAGCATACGAAACTCAATTTTTTTCTTCATATAAAACCAGTCTTAGTCCGTTTTTTAAGTGTCCTTATTTTCAGAAGATCTAAAAAAGACTCGTACCTTAATTTATCAATAGCATCTGACCAGGGTTCTGTTATTTTCAATGATTGCTTTGGATATCTTCACATTTGGAGAATGGATGATGTTGTTGATGTCATATAAATGGAAAATGAGTAATCGATCTTGGTCTATCTGGGAAGTATTTGTACTTGGAAATCTTTCGAAGAATATTACCAAGCTCTTTTCTTATGTATTTTGCTAAAATATTCATCGATACGAATTCATCAAGAATCAAGATAACAGAATATAAAATCTTCAGAATAAAGAGTAATTAGCACATAGCCCTTTGGGGCAAGCTTTGTAGAATTCTTCAAATGTGGAGTCTCCATTTCAAAAAACTTCATTGTAAGAAAACACAAATCATTTTTTATGTTTTTATAACAATAACGGAAGCACTGAAGTTTGGCTGACCAAGAATCTGCATTCAATGTGAAGGAAAACTTTTGGTCGACGTGTCATCGATATTCAAACTGATCAGATCGTAATCAAAATTCGAAAAATTCCACGAATCTCCCTCATAATTCAAAAACTCGAACTCTTCGAAGTATTTACCATCTGAATCCGAGGAAAAGTCGGGAGATGGCGTTAGTAGCGAGGGTGATTGTTCGTTACATGGGGGGTAAGATCGAGAGAGCAGATTCGTTTGGGAGTTGAAATGTGACGAGAAAGCTTGGGAGTTCTCGGAGGAAGAGGGTGAAACATTGGCAGAAGGACTGTCTGGTGTTTGGGTGAGCGAGGCTTGGTGATTGGGGGTAGGTGAACTACATTTATTGAGAGTATTGGATTTGGTGAGTGCAGGCAAGCGGGAATTAACTACTGGCTGACTGCAGTGACCGCTATTCAGACGCACCTGCTGTCGCAAAGACAGCGACTCTGCAGATTGCAGGGTCACCACGGAGGAGGTGATTGGAACATCGGGGGAATCTAATGGACTGCTAAGTGAACTTCCTTCCATGCCCGCGTTTATGTAGAGGCTACGTGCACAACAGAGAATTTCTCATGTAAGGTTCGCACATAAAAAAATTTTATAATGGAAAGGTATAAAGATTGATTGTTGGTAATTTTGGAAGTTGGATCAACTGTTTTCTAGACCTTTTAAAGAGATGGCTATGAGGTATAAAGGAATACAAGAACCCACTTCCTAACCACCAAGTGATATTTGGTGTTTTAAAATTACTTAATGGACAAGATGATGCAGTATTCAATCTTCACTGTTAGTATATATATATTTATTGTAATTTAATGAATGCTAATAACTGCAATGTTGTTTGGATCCTGAATTTACAAGAGTGTAGACCATCGCTTGAAATTGTACAAATGTCTACAAACAATCTTTATACTGTTGTTGTTTTTATTTGAATTCATTACATGATTCAATTCTGAGGAAACGTTGCATAGATAAAATATTGAAACCACGCATTGAATTGTAATTTGTTGAATTATGAATATTCTAATAATTGACTACTTTTGAAAGCTTTGGTCTATGTTAATCATGTATTCGAATTCATTTTTTTGTCAAACATTTATGAATCATAATTTTGGTATAACAACTGATTTATGTACTAAATTTCATGCGAATAGTTCTCATAGTTTCCGAGAAAAGTTCTGCACGGCAGAAATTCATTTTCCTTACATTCCAAATTGTGACAGAAAATTTCAGGAGAGGTTATAGTTTTTCTCTCTAATAATTCTGAAGGTTTATTATTGAAAATAGTGAACCAAATATGGTTTAATGTGGCACAAAGCACACTAAATATTGGTATATTTTCCTCACTAAATATTGGTATATTTCGGATTAATTGTTTTAAATCACCTGTGCATTTTCTGAGCTTATTATTTGGTACTTTGGAAATGATCTCGTTTGTGAAATGGATAAACATTTCCTGCAGTTTTAGCATCTAATTGGTGACGTTTTATTGCTTACACTCCATGTTTACTACATCAGATAAGCCAGCAAATGGAATGCAATTTACCTTGATTTATCTCTTTGTTGAGTAAATTCTATGATTAGGAAATTGATTCAGATTTTACGCTTATTGGTAATATCTAGGTAAGTTAGCTGATTTGATTGCTAGGAGTTTTTGATATGAAAAGTTTCCTTCGATCACATGAGTATAACATTACAAATTGAGTGGTTACAATATTTTATCTATAGAGCTTTGTTCTTGGCATCAAATCTGACAATTCCTTCAGGCCAGATTTCTTAAGATTGTTAGAATTTAAGAGTTATCTACTGTCACGCCTTTGTGTGAACTCTTTTTCTAAATCAATTATAAAACAGTTCTTTGAACGAAATGAAAATCAGATGCAAGGTTGTTTAATGAAAGGGAGAAATTATTAGAAGTGTTATAAATATATGAAAGAAGTTTGAATCGGATTTGGAGAACTGTTTATATTTGATTGCCATTATGTATGATTTTTCTCATTTAAGAATCAATTGAAGAATTTTTTACTTGGGCGGGCATTTTGGAGGAAGAACTTGATAACCTACCTATAAACTAGCTATGTACTTGACTAAATTAACTTACTTTTTGATTTGGATCAACTAGCAACTGTATAATCTATAAGGACTTCTATAAACTACAATAATATGATTAAGTATCTAAGAGAAAATTGGTTTTCAGAAAGTCATAATATAACGATTCAACAATTCTTGATATCGGAGAATTTTTATTAATAGTGTGAACTGCAAATTTGATGAGAGCATGGTTATCGTGCTTTTTTGAATTATGACTATCTCACGGTTCATTATAATCTTCAATGGAATACTTGAATATTTATTCCTATTATACCCACGACTTGCACAGAAAGTTATGTTTATTAGTTATCGATTATTAATTTTGATAACGCCAGTCACAAAATAATTAATTTGTGAGAAGTTTCATGGGGTTGGTTGTGAGACAGACCTACATTACACCACATGAAATAAGTAGTAATAAAGAAAGGGTGATACGAAAAAGAAATAAAGAAAGGAAAAGAAAACTTACATTTGCCGTTGCAAGAGGTTTTGCCAAACTGCCTTAAGCTCTACCGTTGGCGCTCTAAGGATCACAGTTTTTTTCGAAGCACCTTTTTTTGGGGTTCTTGATAGGTCGGGACCACAATGAATTGTGGGACTAGCAGCTAACCTTCCTTCGGGTGAAACTGATAACCTAAACTCGGTTTCTGAAAATAATAATGATTCTGTTCTGCATTGTGCATGCTGAAGATATGTAAAAAAACATTTTCATATATGTAATGGGTTTTTAATAGGAGTGACACAATATAAAATGGTTTTGAGGACATCAGTGTGTATTATTTTTTGACATTTCCTATGTCATTTGTGTTCAGTAGGTCATGTCATTTGATCATGGAAAGATACACGCTTCAACGAAGTTCAGAAATTGTTGAATTGTTTTATCGAAATCAGTGCTCATTTTGAATACTGGGAAAAATTTAAGAATAATTGTGGATGATTTGTTCCAAGTACTGAGCCGTACTTGACGGATAGGCAGAATTCAATTCGAGTCGAATCTTGTTGATTATCGGCTCAAAATTCGAAAATACAGATATTGTTACGAAATGATCTCAAGTTTCTAGGCTGTATTCGAGAGTTATTGTGTTACGGTCAGAAACGAATTGAAGGACGGGTTCTTCATCTTCGAGTCGAAGCTTCTCATTTGAGATCATTCCCGTTTCAAAATTCTAAAATTATCGACTTTGTTACGAAATGATAGAACAGTCTGTTCAGGGAAGGGACACTCATTTCAACTCATTTGAAATCCTCTTTGCTCACTCGCTTGTTTTGTGGTCCTCACTTTCGGCTAAGTCGAATAATTTATTTGACTCGCGTGATAAGATTCGTTTTCAAATTTGTAGTATCGATGTAAATCGTAACTCACCTTTTTTCCTAACATTAAATAACATATCTGTAACATGAGCAAGTGGAAGTGGATCTTCAGTAATGAACAACACTCGATCCCTCGATACTTTGGCAAATAACAACAAATCGCTGAATAGTAACGTCCAATATTGTCTAACATTCCTTCCTTCTATTCTACTCAAATCACTACCAAATATCCATTGCCTCCCAGGTTTATTCAAAATGAAAGGCTGGAAAAACAGTAACATTTCAATGATGTATTATTAGGTATAGTAAAAAGAAATCCATCATTTTTCCAATAATTTTTCTTTAGTTATCTGAATCTCGCGTTGTATGATCCCGATCAGATGGCGTTTGAAAGATGATATCTCATACTACAAAAACTTTTCTGACAGTTTTGTGATTAGTTGACTCAGTTTAGTTTGAGTGTGTGTCAAAGATGGAAAATAGCAAAGATAAAACACGCTATATTTCACAGTTTTTCTTCGATAAAGGCGAAAATGCAAGCCAGATGGCTGAAAATGTGATTGGTGTTTACGGAATCGTAATAGCAAATCACGAGCAATTTTGATTTCGTCAATCCCGTTCCGGTAATTTCGATTTCAAAGATGCACCACGCACTGGAAGGAAAATTGTCAAAAATGTCGATAAATGATGAACATCATCAAGTCCGACCGTCATGAAAGCACTGTTTCGATTGCTCAAGAGCTAAAGATCCATCTGCAAATTGCTGCTGAATCGCAACAAAATCGACTCATTTTTGAAGCGGTTGGTGACTGGTGATGAAAAGTAGATCTCTTATGTCAAGCGGAAACGGTCGTGGTCGAAACGCGGTGAGACGGCAGAAACGGTAGCTAAGCAAGGATTGACAACCAGGAGGTTTTGCTGTGTGTTTGGTGGGATTGGAAGGAAATTATCTACTATGAGCTGCTCTCTTACGGCACAACTGTTAACTCGGAACAGTGCTGTCAACAATTGGATCGTCTGAAGGAAGCAATCGCCCAAAAGCGGTCAGCTTTGACCAATAGGAAAGGGATTGTGTTCCATCAGGACAACGCCAGGCCACATACATCGCTCTTATCGCTCTTATGCATCCACCGTATAGTCCAGACCTGGCACCAAGTGATTACTATTTGTTCCTGTCCATGGCGAACAATTTTGCTGGTGAAAAATTCGCTTCATTGAAAAATCGACTATCTCAATTTTTTGCCAATAGGGACGAAGGCTTCTATGAGAGAGGCATAATTGTATTACATACAAAATGGCAACAAGTTATCAAACATAACGACATATATATGACCTGAATCGGATTATTTAACTATGTTAATTTAAGCCTTATGTTTCACGCAAAACTAATGGATTTCTTTTTACTACACCTAATATTCGATATGTAGGTTAATTGGCGAAACTCAATTTTTATATTACTCACCTTACATTTGGTGAAAACTAATCTATTTTCTAAATCTTGTACTGTAAGAAGTGGTCTTCCACCACCCGTAGGCTCCATTAGCCCTGCTTCTGAAGTTATCTCCTTGTATGCTGCCTTCAAATGAAATAAAACTATCAATATTGATGAGGACTTGTTATAAATAATAGATAATAAATAATCACATAAGGATGCGTGTTTTCTCTATTTTTGTGACAACTGCTAAAATTTTGTAGGAAACAATAATCTTGATTTTTACTATGAGATTCCATTTCTGTTTTCAAAATTTGGAGAAGGTTGAAGTGTAGTCGCTTATTGCTGCTTTTAGAATTATACGGAGTTTAAAAATTTTTAATTTTTTTAAATTTGGGATATAGAACCATCTTTGCATACTATAATGCAATAACTTCAAGTGGTACCTAACTTTGAACACGTCATTTATGATCTGAATATTATCCCTACACAGGACACTTGTGTACACAGAAACCTAGGAGATTCAGGATTGAAAAAACCATAGAAACATCACGTACTATCATTGGTGGATGCACATTTAGTTGATCGTAAAAAAAAGTGGTGGATGCGCTAATACGTTTCCAAAAATCAAGCAGTATCTTGGTGTTCTGATGTGGAATTTGATAGTGACTAGAAAGTTTCAGAATACAGACATTGTGATGAAATTATATTTTTTCATTTTTTATGAATTTTTCCTTGATTTGAATATTCAAACGAGTCAGTTTCGTTGCAAAATGAACAAATAAAATGATATCATTTTTACCTAACACGCCACGGGCCTTGGGACCCTTGGGTATAGCAGATATCGCTAGAGAGCTATACACTAGGAAGTGGTATGTATTTCACTTCTTTTTCGTTTGTTCCAGTCTTCAAAAGATGCGAGTCAAAATTCCAAAAGTCTGGATCGACTAAAGTGACGCTACATTTGTTGTTGTTCGAAAAATGAATAAAAACGAGTTTCGTTGGCTCTAATGAAGTAGTGATTGGCGAGTTACGAAAGTTCCAATCTTTCTACAGAAAATGTATTGAAAAGTCAGAGAAGCGTTGGAGCAAATGAATCACTCTTGAAGAGGTGGCTATGTTCACGAATAAAGTTAAATTTTTAAGTAACAATATGTTTTCATTGATTGGACTTATTGAGTGATGTGCTTTTTTAATCAATGCGAGAGAATTTCAAGAAGTCCTATTTTGCAAATTTATGTATTCTTTTTTTCCATAATTTCAATATTCGAACCGTGCAGTTTGGTTGGAAAATATACAATTTAATTTTATTTCTACCTACTCTAGTGAATGAAAAGTTAACTATATTGTATCAGACATGCGATCTCTAGAAGTATCGATTGATATTATGAATATTTATGCTCTAACTCACAACCGAACGAAATCAGATAAGCTAGTTAAGATCAACTACATATTTTTCTTCTGATTGAAACTTACCTGCATTTCCTGAACTATTTGGGTTATCACAGTATGGTCTTCATGAGTGCTTTTAGTTAAACTCTGAATGACGGAGAGCAATTTCAGAATCTCCCTAAAGTGCTCTAAAGGTTTATGGATGAAGGTGGTAATGTCCGGCCTACGTCTGGGTATCTCTGGCTTATGCAGAAACCTATAGAAATCCGAATTCGAATTTCTGGATTTGTTGGCTAATACACAATCTGCTCTCTTTATTCCTGAGCAATAACGTTTGTAAGCACTACACAATTCTTTCGTTTTCGAATGGTAAGTTCTACATAACGAATTTATTTGAAGTTCACCGTCGTCTTGAACTAAACTGTCGATTAGGTCTTCAGTTATTCTTAAAATCTGAAATGTGGTACACCAAAAATATTTTATATATTGTCAAACAAATAGAATTTTGTGCTGATTCATAGACGGAGAACGAACATTCTTTTGAATCATCTTTCATATTGATTATATTATTTTTGCTTTTATATTAAAATGGATAGCTTTCTTAAGAAATTCTCGAAAAATTGTTAGATATTTTCTATTCTATTTTTCGAATGAAACTATTCTAATTCTAATGAAAGATTCAATGGTTTCATATAGAATATCGTGAAAGATCGAAATGTTATACATGAAACAAGTATTTCTTCTCACTAAATAAACAAAATTGTGTAAAATGAACAGCTCTCAAAAATCCAGATTTTTTTCAATTCGATTTTTGGATTCTATATCTTCCTAAACGTAAAATTAAAATTTCCGGGAGTGTTAAAATTTGTATTTCTCGAATGACTACAAAGCCTTGTAATTGAAAAATATACCAAAAGTACCTATAGAAAGTAGAAATTTATTTTGAATACGAATTCGTAAAAGTAGGGTATATATTGGAAATTTTGAAATAAATGATAGGTCTACTTAGTTTTCGATCTTGGATTAGTTGGTAAATAATGTAATATTTGTATTCTTCTGACTCCAGCAGTTATCGATAATTCCCGCACTAGACAACTTATTTCTCCCGCTATACCTAAACAGCTTTTACAGATTCAGTAATTTGAATGATTTTATATTGATGTAATGTGAAATATTTCCTTTTTCTATTTGTCCACTTCAATATAAAATTTCGATCTTTCTATTAAGACTAAAAACATCTTGACTACTCCACATCAATCATTCCTATGAAACAATTACGTATGAAAAAACTTTTACCTCTTCAGAATTCTGGAACAGTACTTTGTGTTCTGAAGGAGTTATGAGGTCATTTCTTTCCGCCAAGGCAGAAACAAATCTTGTGACAGCAAACTGCAAACCTGTTGCATATTGTTGCTCCTTGTTTATTAATTGATACATTGTCCTTTTTCTATTTTCTTCGGGATTGTTAGACGGTTTCTGTAAGAATATGGGAATAGTTGAGTATATTCTATTCAGTATTCATTTTATCATGATTCCATGCAAAACTGATTGTAGCGATCAAAACATCAAATATATTCATTCTGGAAAACTTAGGATGTTTTAATCTATTTTTTAAGTGCGTTGTGCAAGCATAAAAACCGTTTTATTCTTCTCATGTGCTAAGAAAAATCAACATAAATCATACTATTCAAATTTATAGCAATATTCGAAACCTTCAATATAGGTAAGGATTAGTCTTCATTGGATCATCAATTTATTTTTATATGAAGAGGAGATTTCTTACGCTAATATCTTGAAAGTGATAAATGAAAAAGTAGCGAGTATAGTATGTATAAAATATATATCGAAACAGAAAAAGTATTTCAAAAATTTCCTTCGGCATGTGTGAAGTTACTGGCAGAAATTCCAGTTTAATTTACCGCTAGGTTGCAGTGGTTGAAAGAACTGGCGCAGTCACCATTTTGTATTATTTTCATATCAAAGTAAAAGCGATAGAATCTTTCTTTCATAAAAATGGTTGTAAAGCAATAAGAAGATATCAACTTCATTTTCAAGAATTATTTCAAGAAAAAAATAATATCCAGAGTGAAGGTTCTGGAAAATTCGCACTAAGGTATACAAGGAAAATTAACAAAACCCTCTATCCTGGATTCGATTACCACAAATTTGTCAAATTCACCGCTTTTGCACGTAATTTCAATAATAGAATTTGTGATTTGTCATAAATTTACCTAGAAGATGATGTTATTGAATTTCCACCGCGCCTAAATCAGATTAGGGTTTGAAAGATGGGACCCCAAAAGCAACAGATCATGAGATATTGTATCACATGACAGTCGAAATATAATCGCATTAGGATAATGAATTAAATTTTTTGTATTTATGAAGGTTTTTCAATAAGAATTCTTCAAAATCTCTTTAGCAATTTCTAGAATATATGAGATTTTGAAGAGTTGGATATACCTTGATGACATCTTTTTTTTGTAGCTACTCCCAATTAATTTCTCTGTCATAATATAGATTATAACATTAACATAATATGGCCTCATTCTAATCAAAATCTTTCATTCAATATTTCATGATACAATGTATCACTACTTTTCGCTGATATTTGCTATTTGACAAGTGACTGTCTGAAAATCGCCA
The DNA here is from genome assembly GCF_914767665.1 of Harmonia axyridis. Taxonomy (NCBI): domain Eukaryota; kingdom Metazoa; phylum Arthropoda; class Insecta; order Coleoptera; family Coccinellidae; genus Harmonia; species Harmonia axyridis. Next base: position 18,725,480 of record NC_059503.1, read on the forward strand.
CATATTATTCGAGATAAGATAATATTATAAATACAATACGTATTTCAAGTTGCACTCAGTCAATTATGTACGATCATATAAGTCTAATAACCAGTATTCTTTGTAAATAAAATAAAAATCTATGTAGTCTAAAGATCAAGAAATGAAAGGTGAATAAAATCAAAACAAAATGATTAAATAAATTCAAGAGATATATTTTACAGGGGCAAAACTTGAACAAAATTCAACAAAATAACTAAAATTAAAAAACAACTATGAAACACTTATAAATTCAATAAATAAACTTAAAAACTAAATTAAATAATAATAATTGAAACAAAGCATTGAACTTAATTTACAAACTAATAGTTACTGGCCGACTGAATGAGGAAGTTAAACAATCAGAAAAAAAATTGAAGAATTCCTCAATACCACAATCAAGAGATTTAAAGCAGTAAAATAAAATATGTACATTTATATGAATCCTCATAACATCAAACAATTACACCATTACCAACCTCGGAACTAAATGTGACTTGAGGTAGATGCAACTTCTTCCTGCTACAATCAACGGAAGCTGTATTCGTGGAACATACTGTAGATGGTCTACGAGGGACGAAACTTGTTGGTGTAGGAAGTGCTACTGAGCTTACTGTGCCAACGCTGTTTATGCGTTTGACACTTGGAACAGAACCGTTTCTTGAGGAGTTTCTTCGAAAAATTTCTAGGGTTAATTGATTTCCGTAGGACCTGAAACAAAGAAATGGATTTATGAGATCTAACAATTAAATGGTAACATACCCTATTATTAACCGACACTCAGTTTTTGTAAGGTAGATTAATGTGAAAATGAAATAAGCTTACGTTTAATAGTAATAGAACAGTTTCATTATAGGTGAAAATGTGATTTTTTGTGGCATTCATACTATTAGGTGTACAACCATGCTTCCCCCGTTTTGCAATAAATGGCTGTAGCGGTAAGTGGTAGTCGAAAAAAATTGATTGTAAATGTCATACAATAAGCTTAGGTATTTGTAAAAATAACGCCATCAAAATATTAGGCGATTTGTGTCTGCATCATAAAGTTATTCTTGATTAAACAAGTCAACAACAAGCTACTAGCCAAATTCTAGACATTTGCGGGAGGTTATAATTTTCTGCTTCAATATGAAGAAATCTGCGACTAAGGCTCATCGAATTATCTCAAATACCTATGGTGAGGCCGCTATTAGTGAAATAACGTGCCGAGAGTGGTTTCAAGAACGGTGATTTTGACGTCGAAGACCAGAATGGCGGTGGAAGAGAGAAGGTTTTCGAAGACGCTGAATTGGAGGAATTACATCATCAAGACTCGTGTCAAACGCAACGAGAATTGGCAGGATCATTGTGAATAACGCAACAAGCCGTTTCAAAACGCCTGAAAGTCATGTAAATTATTCAGAAACAAGGAAATTGGGCGCCGTACGAGTTGAAGCCGAGATTTGTTTGCTTGTGAACAGCTGCTTGCAAGGCAAACACGGAAGGGATTTCAGCATCGCATTGTGACTGGAGACGAAAAATGAATTCATTACAATAATCCCAGGCGCAGAAAATCATAGGGATATCCCGGTCATGCATTCACCTCGGCCAACTGAATATTCACGGTTTCAAGGTCATGCTGAGTGGGACCATCGTAGAAGAAGAATAGTTTCAACACGTCCAGAAACCACAGTTTGTACTCGTATCACACTTTCACACTCGTAAGAATTCTTCATCTTTTCGTATTAGATATCTAATATACTATTCTATAAGCTCATGGTCGGACAAAAAAGTGACTTTAACATGACCAGGTAATACGAAAACGCTAATAGCAAATCGCTTTATTTCTGGTTTGTGACAGTTAAAGGCAGAATATTGACTTGACGTTGTTATTAATCCTTATATTACTTGAACAATTCTTGGATCAACCTTACAGAAACTGTTGTCAACTGGTCACAGGTTTTCTAACGTCAATTTTAACCTTAAACACAGAATATGCAACTTACCTAATTAAATTCAAAATTTCTATTTCAGGCATCATGACGACGTTGTGCTTATCGACGAAAATGAGATAATCTCCTGGTAGTATTCCTGCCCTATCGGCCGGCAATCCCTTCTCCACCCTTTCTATCCTTGGTGGATGAGTCCAAACCACTGAAAATCCGAAACCAGATTTACCAGACTTCATTAATCGCTTCGTATGCGTGAATGGCGTCCTCCCATTCTTGATTCCAGTCGCTCTCCTCTGGGTTGCAGCCGGTATAGCTTCTGGTCCTTCGATAGGATCGAGTTCCAAGTATCGAAGGAAGAGATTCTCATCAGCCGACTTCTGCTGCTCGCTCAGTGCAGTCTTATTCGTGTTCCCTAGGAAATTCTCAAATTCGTCTAAGCTAATCATTTCGTCGATACTCGTAGACTGACTGTCGCACATGGCTGCTCGGTGGGTAGGATCAGGGAAAGGTTTTTCTTCTATCGTCTTCAGCGAATTATTAGCGGTTATCGGAATATTCTGATTTCTGCCTGCTGGTAGAGGTAGGAGTTGAAATGTGCCACATATTTCCTGAAACAAAAAGTCAATTAACCTAAAGGAAAAGTATATTCTGATTTTACAGATTTTCTTTCTAACCTTGTGAAAAATAAAGGTACTTTCTTTATAACTATTGAAGTAAAATAAAGAAGGAATACATTTATTTTCATTGGAACAAATCTCAGAGTAATAAACAAAGATAGAGAGAATATATGTCATTTTTTGTAAGCAAATTTTGTCCCTTACATGAACTATCGAATTTGACATGAAGCGCGCGGAGATGAAAACATATCAGTGATTCGAAATTTCACTCCATTAGCAAGTTTCTCCACAATGAACGCACTTCTTATGACCCATAGTGAATCAAAGTTTCATATGAACTCAAAATATATTGAGATGAATAACTAAATTATCAGAAATTCAGAAAACAAACTTCAAGCGCGCCAAGCGACATGAAACAACCGAAGACACTAGGAGAGCAAAAGTTGCCAAACCTTGGATTTCAGTAGGTAAATACAGAAAAAAATTAATATTCTGCATACTATAAATTAGAAAAAATATCAGATTCCAAATATGCAAATTTGCATATTTAATTAAGAATCACTCAAATAAATATATTTCATTCAATATAATATACATTCACAATGATATAGTAATATTGTGGATTCAAAAATATATCACAATCAGACAACGTGATCTAACCATGTTGGAGACATGTAGAAATTGCATATACTTCCTCTAGGTATCTATGTTTATTACTCTATGCTGACAACCAACTCAGATCACATATAGTTTTTCATTCTCTATACTGGTGGAAATATTTCAGAATTTATTCATTCCATAATAAGTGACTGAATTCATACTAAAAATGATAAAACATTAAAATGATGTGAAAGTTCATATGAAGTGTAAGGACTATTTTCAGCTTCATGAAACTCACATTTCTCTTTTTTGTTCAGTTCAATATCGTCTGAATCTTTCGATTTTCAACTCGTGCAGAATAGGATTGGTTTAATCAATAAGAGATGAAGTCCTATTATGTTTCCTTTTGAAACGAACATTTTCTATTGATTTAAATCGTCATCGTGTACCCATTGTTAGATCATAAAATATTTTGAGGAGATGTTTGAAAAAACACCCACATATTTAATTCAAAAGACATTACCTCATAGCAATTATCATAAATTTGTAAATTATAGCGAAGAAATGAATACTAAATTGCACAGTACGTGTCAACGATAGTCGGATATAAAACATTCATGCTTATCCAGAAAACCAGCAATAATTCACTTAGAGCAAATGAGAAAGATGTGTCCACCAGCACAATTGAATTTCTACTGTTTTCCGGAATTATGAATTTTGAGTTAAATGGAATAATGTGTTTTTTTTGAGTACCTATTTAATTTTTAAAACAGTAAACCAAACAACGATTAGAATATCTTTCAGCCCGTTGAATGAAATAAATGGATGGGATATATTCAGCGACATTTACCGTTGTTTAATGACTTCCTATCATCAAACAGGGCGCTAAATATTGTGGTTTTATCGGACTTAAACATGCTGTTGCAACGATAACCTCATTTAATGACCCAGAAAGCGAATGCCGCTTAACATCATGATGAAGGGCTGCTGTTGGTTTTTGTATCTACATTGTATTAGGCCAATTGAAAAGTCCTCGGTCTGATGCACAGATGGCGATGCTAGTATTAAATCCATATGATTTTTAGTTAGTACCAACCTTCAACCAATACGTGTCAAAATTTGACAGTAGTCCGACCATTATTTTGCGAGATATTGCGTTGTGAGTGTAGCTAGTTTTGATATTTGAAAAAAGACGGAAAAAAAATTTCGTGTGTTGATGAAATATTGCTTTTTGAAGAAAAAAAAATACAGTTGAAGCAAAATCTTGGCTTGATAAAGAGTTTCCAGGGTCTGCACCAGGAAAATCAACCATCATTGATTGGTATGCCAAGTTTAAACGTGGTGAAATGAGCACCAAAGACGGCGAACGCAATGGACGCCCAAAAGAGGCTGTCACCCACGAAAGAATCAAAAAAGTTCACAAAATAATTTTGAATAACCGTAAAGTGCAGTTGATCGAGATAGCAGACATTGTGAAGATATCATCTGAACGTGTACATCATATCATTCAGGAATATTGTACATGAGAAAGCTGTAAGGGTTTCGCACGAGCTCACAAACGATCAAAAACAACAACGTGTCAATGATTCTGAGTAGTGTTTGAAGCTGTTTAAGTGCAATAAACCTGAATTTTTGCGTCGATATGTGACAATGGATGAAACATGGCTCCATCATTTCACTCCGGAGCCCAATCGACAGTCAGCTGAGTGGACTGCACACGATGAACCAACAAAGCGTGGAAAGATCCAACAGTCAGCTGGCAAGGTTATGGCATAAGTATTCTGGGATGCGAAAGGTTTAATATTCATTGATTACCTTCAATAGGGCCAGACCATCAACAACGATTGTTTTATAGCGTTTTGGGATCGTTTGAAGGATGAAATCGTTAAAAACCGGCCCCATTTGAAGAAAAAAAAAGTGGCAATCAATGAAAACAATGGCAAAATTGTATGAATTGGGCTTCGAATTTCTTCTGCGTCCACCGTATTCGAAAGATCTGTGAAAGTGTGAAAGACAAATTGCACAACAAAAATGGTATCGAAAAGTTGGTGGATCGCTATAATCGCTTTATCGCCCTCGAAGGCAACTATGTTGAATAATAAAATCGAGTTCTGCCAAAAAAATGTGTTTTACTATGGTAGACCAGGGATTTTTCAATTGACCTGTTATGTAAAATTATAAAAGGCTGAATCTCAACTTACCGACTGACAATCATCTTGAATGGAGAATGATGTGCATCCAATGAATTCGCTGGACCTGCAAAAAAAGAATTGTGTTAAAAAACAAGGTTTTGAGTAAATATGAAAAAAATTTTGTGGCAAATTCACCTCGAACATTTCAAGATTATTCGGAAACAACAGAAAATGTTTCTTGGTGGAAGGTTTTTAAGGAACTGGGAAAACTATATCACCCCCCAAGTCCATAATTGTAGTAAAGGTCATAGTTACAATACATAACAATCATTTTCACATCAGTTCATGGTGGATTATTTTTATCCAAATGTTATTGAACCGAATGTAATTCAGAGCAACTCTATTAACCCTATACTATAGAGATATTAGAAGAAGGAATTTATGGAATCTTATTTGAACGTTGAATCGTGTGAAATGTCTATTACTTGATATAAATATATCAATAAATCATCAATAACTTTTATTTTAATGTATATCAGTAATATTAATGGTTCAAGAAGAAACACGCTATATCCATATTATGTCTTCATCCTTGAAATTCATAACTTTAAGTGAACAACATGACATTTTTGCCTAAAAGAAGCGTACTGTTAAGAGGGAACACCACCACGTGGCTGATCAGTTCAAAACGAAATTAGAGATATTTCTTTTTACAAATCACCGATTTTTATGGGGTTTACACATAATTTCCTTGAACAATAATCTACATGGAAGAAAGTAAATATTTTCAATTTGCTAATGAGAAATAGAGAAAAAACTTCAGTAACTTTCCGTTCCTCGCAAAAAAATCGATAATATGTACTTTGTACAAAGCACTGATATATTTTTAAAATATTCGTGAAAAAATAACTACAAAAATTTTCCCAAAGGTAAAATTATAATTTCGTGAAAGTCGTCTTACTTATTGCCCTCTACTTATTTGCTTCGAAAAAAGAAAGAAGATGAAGTGAATGTTCAAGCCTATACTCCGTACAAAGTTTGGTCATCGCAGGAACGCCAGAAGGGAAATGAATGGATACCAAATTTTGACTGATGCGCGAAAAACAACGTGGTGGTTATCCTCTTAAACGTTTTTTTACCCCATAGAAAATTTTCAGTAGTTCATTATGGATTTATTAATGGATTTTTCTTCATTTTGTTTCATCCACAGGTTATGATATCTTTGTATTGCAGCTCTATATTCTCAATAATCACTCGTTTCCACTGATGACATATAGAATTATTCGACATTTTTTTTATTGTAAAAGGAAATACTAATATTAATAGTTCATAAAAACTTGGTTTTTCATTTTATGATATTTGTTAGGTAGATAATAACTCAACTCTGTTCATTTCGAAATATGCGGTTTTTCTCAGGAAAAAAACCAATGCAATTTCACACTATTTTCTTTATGTTCAATTTTTGCTTCAAATTCTATGTAAATGGCTTTTTTATTTTTCGACAGAAGCTCGAGATGGCTTAAATTGAATTAAATCAAATTAATTCTTTTTTCTTCAAACGAATTCAAAATAGGTTAATATTTTGAATATAAAATCAAAATATGATTTGATCAAAAACCTAGAGCTTAGTTCTCCACAGAAAAAGTTTTCAAGTCATAATAAAACAGAGGTACATAGAAGATCGAATGAACTAACGGTTTCCATACCTAGTACAATCGATAATATCCATCTGGAAACACAAAGAGCAACCCTGACAAAATTAGTTAGGAAAGTTAGTTTATTCAGGAAAATCACTCCTTGTTTGCGCTTTCAATCAAGAACAATGTATAGGAACCGAACAAATGAGCAAGATGGAAACCCTTTTTGCGGGGGTCAGATTCCATCAATTGCTTACATGCTGTCAATATTCCCAAATGACCCGACAAGGGTAGAATTCCGCACAATTGGAAACATATGCCAGGGGGCACGAGCCCGATTATTACCGGTACGCCTTAATTGGCCCCCCTCATACACGGCAAATCCACAATGGTTGGTAAATAATAGGGGAATTAAGCCGGTAAATAAACTCCTACACGGGCGATCTTAAAGTACTGCGAGTAACACTCGAATCGATTGTTGGAGAGCTACCCGCATAACAAATCCCTAGGGTAGGCAGTCAATGGATGCCAAAATCATGCCCCAATCACCGTTCGACGTTTCGAATTGTTGGACGTCAGTGATTGCCGTTTTATCATCCTGTCTGGTGCGGATGCCTCTCAGCCGACTGCCTGACCACACTACCACACTCTCTAATGAAGTGCATGTCAACAACAGCTGTATGGGTCCTGATATCGGTATAAACCCTTTGGTAGTGGAATCATTAGTTCCTGAAATGATATTATTGATTCCTGGCGTAGCAGCACCCGAAGAGATTACATTGTATAATGTAATCAGTATGAGAATCAGGATAAAACCGTCCTCTAATCCACAGCTGGAACCTGTGAAAAGAGTTATTCACTAATGAAGGCACGGCGTTTGTATGCCAGATTAATGAGGTCGGTGACAAAACGATGCCTTTCAATATTCTACAGAGATAAAAGAGCAAATTATATAAATTATGCACGTAATGGGCATCCGTTGTATTTATGAAAGGTTTATTTCAGTTTTATCCTGGTGATTATCAAAAACATTCAACTGCAGGAATACTGAAGAACCCATTGATCAATAAGTGTGACATATTCGAAGAGACATTCATTGATCTGATAACTGGATCCATAAAATTCCCCATTTTAAAGATTAGAACGGAGGTCATCCTGTATATCATAAAAATAATAAAGTGCTGAAAGGCATGGACAATAGAATCGATATGACCATTAATCAACTGAAGATTCGCTGACTACTTAAGTAGTGGTGTACAATTTTGCTTATTTACTGATTGTTTGAATGTTATATTGGACATGTTACTATTCAAAATTTATATATACTAACTGACAAAGAAACTGCAACACCCAGCTGTTCGAGGAGATCCAAAGTCAATATTTAGTTGTTGTTAGAATACCTGGTGCAAGTGTACGCGGAATTTATCGCCAGCTAAGTGAATTTGAAAGAGGTTGTCAATTCGAGTACAAACAGATATCCATCTACTGTTATGAGATGTTGTCAAGCGTGGTTTAATAATGCCCAAAATCGAAGAAAAGTAGGCACCGGACGTCGAAGGGGCACATATGAAGTTCAAGATCGACGTCTAAGACTTAGACTATTAGAGATCGATTTCCGACAATTCGATCTTTGGCTGATGAGTGGTTTACCGCCGGATAAGGTCTTTTGGACTGCAACATTATCGACCCCATCTTGTGTTACCTCTGACGGTTGAGCATCGCCGGCAACGATTAGAGTGGTGCAGAGAATGTCAGCAATGGAATGTGGAATGTCATCAGTTCGTGTTTTCTGATGAATCTCGATTCTCCTTGGGTGCACATGATGACCGAAGAAGGATTAGACGACGTCGAGGAGAAATACGTGAACCTCAGTTTGATGTTGAGCGTCATGTACACCGGACAGTAGGCGTTATGGAATGGGGTGTTATTGCACATGAAAGTTGGTCACCTTTAGCATTTATTCGAGGTAACATGACAGTGCTGCATTACCTTCAAGAAATAGTGGAGCCATATGTTCTCCCTTACCTTAACCGGCTCAAGAATCCAATATTTCTGCAAGATAATGCCCGACCTCATGATGCCAGAGTTATTATTATTATTATTTGAACTGGGGTCGTTTTGCTTCGGTAAGCCTTCCGGGAACTGCGACCATGCAGATCTTTTGTTCACTACCCTACTCGATGCCAGAGTTAGTTTGAACTTTTTCGAATCGACCCATGTGAATCTTTTGCCATGGCCACCCAGATCCCACGATCTTTCGCTCATAGAGCATGTTTGGGACATCATGGGTAGACGGCTTGGAAATTAACCCCAGACCCCACGGGCTCTGAGACATGAAGAACAGGTAGTTTGGGATAGTATCCCTCAAGAAGAAATAGACCATGCCGAGACGTGTTGGGGAGTATATAGATAATCACGGTAGACAAATATATTATTAACAAATTTATTAAAAAAAATTGTAAACCCTTCGTTTTTTTCTCCAAATTTCAATCATTTACACTTTTGCTTTAAACAGCTCCTTCTGGGTGTTGCAGTTTCTTTGACAGTGAAAAAGTAAATTAATAATCAATAATGTTTATTTAAAAGAGTGCAGGAATAAGAGTTTGAATAAAACGCAACTACCTGTAATATAGCATTGCAATAAAACATTTGGAAATTATCTGTAGATCAGCAAATTCGCTGAATGAACTTTACAGCTAATGCTGGCGGTTTTCTTTTATAATTAACTAGGCTTGATTTGTATTAATTATATTCCATATTTGAAAAGTGAAGACTTCACAACAAAATCAACGTTCTTAGCATGAACTGAAAAATGAACAAAACTAAAAAGATAGATAAGAGGAAGATCTTTTTTAATCCTACAAAATTATTTCTCAAAACTACTTCAAGTTCTGATTTGGGATCATTGTGGAATTGATGTTGTGGAAAATTGAGGAACGCGAGCCGAGCAAACTAATATATTTTCTGAGTCGATGAGACTATACACAATAAACGATTCTGAAACTTTCAAGAAAGACTTCCATTAGTTTGGATTCCACGCTTCTAAACTTTCTGGGCAGTGTTGAAAGTTACAAATTTTCTTCTCTTCATATACACTGTGTCCGAAAAGTATGGAACAAATTCGTTTCTAGCTAAACAGACCATTTTAAGAAATAATCCTGAAACAAGTCGATTTTTGATTTTGATTTACCCTATTTTAAAATAATAATCTAATATACAGGGTGAATTACTTCCGAGTAATGACGTTACCGTCATTTTTTTTAAATGGAACACCCCCATTTTGACTCAATTTTCCGATTACTCTAGCTGAGCTGATTCCATAAACGTATCACATGTTGATTCCAATTGGTACTGGGTGGACAAAAATACAATAGTTTTGTGTGTGCTCATAAAGTAACGCGTAACATTCTTTATTAGTTCAATTAACAATATTATCAAAAATACTTATTGTCTAGCGGCAATTGGTTTGAATGTAACATCATGTAGTTTGTCACATTTTTAGATTAATAAACATGTATAAAAATAAGAAATAATTTATTTCAGATTCTATCTGCTAAACCTCAAGTAACAAACATGTTTGGAAACACCTCATTTTTATTAATCTAAAACGTAGGGTGTTACATTCAAACCAATTGCCGCTAGACAATAAGTATTTTTGATAATATTGTCAATTTAACTAATAAAGAATGTTACGAGTTACTTTATGAGCACACACAAAATTATTGTATTTTCGTCCACCCTGTACCAATTGGAATCAACATCATGTGATATATTTTTGGAATAAGCTCAGCTAGAATAATCGGAAAATTGAGACAAAATGGGGGTGTTTCTTTTGAAAAAAATGACGGTGACGTCATTACTTGAAAGAAATTGAGCCTGTATATTAGATTATCATTTTAAAATACGGAAAATTAAAATAAAAAATCGACGTGTTTCTGGATTATTTCTTAAAATGGTCTGTTTAGCTAAAAATGAATTTGTTCCATACTTTACGGACATAGTGTATAGCGAACGCTTCTTTCAGGAATCTAGCTGCTGATTAAATATGTTGATAATGTATACCTGCTAGAGGGTATATTTCATTCATATTTTTCACTTTAAATAGTGTGAAATCATATCGCGTATTAAGTATCATTTTTAGTTTATTTTTCCAGGACATTTTTCAGATCATATTATCTTATAATTTTATTTATTGATTCAATATTGGTAATTTTCACATTGAATAATTAATAATATCGAATACAAACGAAAAATGCCGTGGACAATTGGACCATGAAAACTACTGCGATCGCTTTGCCTGACGTGCAAAATTACAGTAACGCCTTTTTCTTGCGTGACCACTATATTGGAGGAATCTTTTTTTACACGTATTACTTAACGCGTTGGTAATTTAATCAAGGAGTCGTTTACAGTAACCTATAATTCCGACTTCTGGTTATAAGAAAGCTGCCAGGAAGGAGTCTAATGGTGTAATGGTAACGAGTTCATTGGGGTTGAGTTTAGGGGAGAACAAAAGGCGTATATTAACATGCTCTTCTCTAGTTGAATTAGTTGCTATGATAATCTCCAATTGCAATTGTAATAATGATTGATTTGTGGGGAGATGTTTATCGCTCGTGAAAATTATAGTTTTTGTTTTTGAGAATTTTGTTTATACTCTTTTAGGACACTCCTTATCCGAACAAAGCCTTGTATTATTCGTCAGATTGTCTGTAATTTTCAAAATTTTGACCTGGGAATGGTTTCATTGATGACGAATCCAAGTCTTAATTCAAGTATCTCCGATAATTGATTGACTCGAATGAAAAGAATGAAAATCTGACAAGGGGTTTCGTAAGTATGACCAAAGTTTTCCTTTCCTGATAATTTCAAACCTACATCTAGATAAAATTTAGCATTTCAATGTGAAATATCATTTTCAAGCCCCATGACAAATTTATATTGATCACGTCACTGGAATTATTTCAAGAAGAATATCGAAAAAAAATTACCAAATATTTCCCTGACCATAAAACTGACAAAACCGAGATGAAACTTTGGGTATAGGTATAAAATAACAATTTTATGCTTTGTGTGAAATTTCAAACTGATCATAACATGAGAACTAAAGAAATTCAACAGGAATATAAAAAAAATATGTTCCTAAATTGTAGGTACAAAGGAAAATGAGAGTTTCCTTGAATAATTTTAAGAAAAAAAGTCCTATAAACATGGGCACGCAATCGCTCTGTTTTTGAGATACACGGTGTTTCTTGTAGTCCTACTCCTTCTGATGATTATACCAGTTTATAGAATCTTCGCTATAGATTGGGTAAAGAAGTACCAAAACTCATAATTAATTTATTCATCACAGCTTACTAATTGGATCTTTATAATAATTTGGAATTTTCTAGAGAATTGTTTTTTCTCAAAATCAGTAGAAGATACGGCAAAACTACAAGAAAACAAAAAGTGTAGTAGTCTTTTACATTTTTCTAAGCCACCACTGGTCTACAAAAAAAAATTCTGGATGAAAGTTACAGAATAAATCACCCTGTAGATTTGCTTTCAAAATTAGCATATCACATGATAAAACCTTCAAATTGGAATATCTATACCAAATTCAAGTTCAATATCTTGTGAAGGGAAGGTGCTATGAGGAAAAAACTTGAAAAAAAAAACAAAATTCAACACCCGTTACCTCGAAATCAAAACGTTTGCGGCCCCACGTTCAGAGGACTTTTTTTCCTTAAATTATCCGAGAAATCTGTCATTTTCGTTCATACAAAATAATTTGTAAAACCTTGTATAACCAAAACAGCATATCCGATCGTTTTGCGATGTTACGTGTATACACTGTGTCCGTGAAGTATGAAACAAATTCATTTTTAGCTAATAAACAGACCATCAATCTAAAAATGTAACAAACTAGAGGGTGTTCCATTCAACCCAATTTCCGCTAGACAATAAGTATTTTTGATAATATTGTCAATTTAATTAATAAAAAATGTTACGCGTTACTTTATGAGCACACACAAAACTATTGTATTTTTGTCCACTCTGTACCAATTGGAATCAACATGTAAAACATTTTTGGAATCAGCTCAGCTAGAGTAATCGGAAAATTGAGACAAAATGGGGGTGTTCCATTTGAAAAATATTACGGTGACGTCATTACTCGGAAGTAATTCACCCTGTATATTAGATTATTATTTTAAAATACGGTGAATTAAAATAAAATATCGACGTGTTTCAGGATTATTCCTTAAAATTGTCTGTTTAGCTAAAAATTAATTTGTTCCATACTTTACGGACACAGTGTATAATGAGGAATAACAATTCAAAGCTTTATGCAAAATAATATATTGATAGCATCGTCCGAACCACAGAAGATTTAAGCAGGATATCAAAAAAACATGAGGAAAAGTGCTTCCGACTTTGCATCAATGCTCCACTCATTTTTCAATAAAATTAAATGACATCAAACAAACCATACCGGAATTATTGCATGGAACAACACGGAGAATCGATACGTGATGGAAACCGCCATCTATAAATTCCCACTTTTACTTCCCACTGGATATCAGCCGTGGGGGTTTGAGTAGGTTTGATCCCATTCCCTTTTACGATTTCCTGGAAAACTAAGAATAGAGTTTCCAGAAACGGGACGTTGCGTCACGTATCCTAGGTACCTAACTCTGAATCCGAGTACTCAAACGATTTGGTGTGGATGAGAATCCAGAAGCGAATAAGGACTTCGGCATCGATAAACGGAAGCCTTGGAATGAATATTTTATAAATGGCTCATTGATCGTAGGACCATTGGAGTAGTAGTCGAGATGTTGAAGATATAGGCTGCATTCTAACGACTTTGATGTGAAGACTTCTGTCTTCATGCAGGAGCGATTATTATGGAAATTTTAGTGAAAATTCAAGGAATGTAGATTCTATCTTAATTTTATTGGAAAAACACCAGGATTTGCATTTTGATGTGAAATAACTATTTTTAAATCTCATGTTGATTGAGTCATCAAAACCATGGAAAATTCAAGCAGATTATCGAAAAAAAAATTATCAAACATTTCATGAAGCTAAAATTTAGCTTGTATCTTTATGTAAAATTTAATTACTGTTAATGCCAAATTCCAGGAGAATTCCAATGCGATAATAATAAATCACATCTCATATTCAGTTATATCACAAGAGTATAGACAGTATTCGATTATACAACGATTCACGAGACGTACTTAATTCGTGAAACATCACGAGCGGAGCTCGAGTGGTGTTTCGCGAATTACGTCGAGTGAAGAGGTTCGTATAATCGAAATATATTGTCTATGCTCGAGTGGTATTCGTTACGATTATATAACGAATAATTTCAATAACTATAATCAAAGCACTGCATTTTGATAATTCAATGACAATTCACTGAGCTTGAATTTTATTATTTGGCAAACGTCCAAGAATGTTACTATGGAAATGATCACAATATGGCAGGAGGTGAAACACCAAAACGATTATATCACGTCGTCAAGTAGTATATTCACTTACCAATACGCCGTAAGTAACTATGAGAAATTTACGGATTCTATTGGTACATCAGAACATGAGTTGTATAATCAGTTATAATATCACAAGAGCATAGACAATATTCGATTATTCACCGAGACGTAGTTCGCAAAACATCACGAGAGCGGAGTTCGAGTGGTGTTTCGCGAATTACGTCGAGTGAAGAGGTTCGTATAATCGAAATATATTGTCTATGCTCGAGTGATATTCGTTACGATTATATAACGAATAATTTCAATAACTATAACCAAAACACTGCATTTTAACAATTCAATGACATTTCACTGAGCTTGACTTTTATTTTTTGGCAAACGTCCAAGACTGTTACTATGGAAATGATCACAATATGGCAGGAGGTGAAACACCAAAACGATTATTACAACGTCGTCAAGTAGTATATTCACTTATCAATACGCAGTAACTATGGGAAATTTACGGATTCTATTGGATCATCAGAACATGAGTTGTATAATCTCATACATACCTAAAGTTTTGTAGTAAAATCAGTACTTGAAATGAGTAATGAGTTTGTGCAAATTCTCATGCTCAATTTCACAATAAATTATTCATAATATATTTATGTTTGTTGGAGTTTAATTGCTTATGGAATACTTTGTACAAATAAGTGTTCTCCCTTTTAACTGAATAATGAAACAAGAAGAAAAAGTTTATTTGCCTTGGAATGACTTCATACACATAAAGCTTCTTTCTCTGTACTGAATAATGAAACAAGAAAAAAAGGCATAAAAATACTCCCTAACCTCAATGAAAACTTAAATTCCAATCAACAACCTCAACAGAACGGAGAAGAAAGAGCTCAAAGTCCCACTCGAGAGCGCAATCCCCATCGTACCACATGAATCTAGACGTGTTTATAAGTAATTCAAAGGGAATCTACTGAATAAACCGAAAAACTTCCAGCTTTGTGTACTTCGCTCTTGTGCTTTTGAGAACACTCTAGAATGCGAAGCAGTCCAGCTTCCCTGGGAGTTGCACATTTATTGTCTCTGGAAGGACGTTATGAAATATCGATTTCGAATAAATTTACACCTACATGAGAATATATTCGATTCGAAGAGATGAAAATATAACTTGCAAACATATCTTATCATCATGGATTTATTCAGTTCCTTTTAGATTTTTCCATTCGAAACAACACGAAAAGTCAACTATGTATGTTCCAAAAGGATGACAATTTTTTCCTTAGAATTCCAATAAAACACAGTAGCCTTGAATTTGAAAGCACAGAAGTCAGAAGCCCTCGACGTTCATGTGCCTATTGAGCCCTTGGAGGCCTCATATACATATACAGTTCTGTCTTGAAGGACGCAATTGGAACATTAATGACGAGCGTGCAAAAGCTCTTGGCTTCACATCAGTACTTCAATAATTTTTTTGAAGGACTAGCTTATGAGCGCTGGTCCATCATGCGTCAATTGCTTTTTTGGACAGCACAGCATATGGGAAAGTACATGTGATCTTCATGGACGCAACTATAGCTCATGAAAAAACAAGGGCTGAAATGCTCATGACTTAGTCATTGATTTCCTATTTTTAGTTTAGATAATTGAATTGTCTATAGTGCTGATGCCAAAATCCTCTCGAAAAATTGTGTGATTATTACCTATATACTGACAATTTCAACCCTTCAACCCTTTTAGTTTCAAAGTTATTGGACAAAATCAATTTAAAGACGGATCCGTCATCAGCATGTCAAATCTAATTCCCAGCTAAAAATTTGAAAATTTTATTGTGATGAAATAATGGAGCGATCTGCTCAGAAAACAAACATTGAAAAATTAATCTTTCTGGTATTGTGATACGCTCAAAAGGAGCAGAAACAAGGTACCAAATAAGATGAGTTTTTGGCCAGAAATCTATCATCCTGTTATTTTTTCCAAAATCTGGACCTTTTTTATGGATTATTTGCTTAAAATATTCATCTCAAATTCTTTTTCCCAATCTAGAAGCTAAGCAGCGTTGGCTAGGTTCAGGGTTCAGCACCTTGAAGAGTAGCAATTGAAGAAACTCAAAAATATCAGAGTAAATTTCACAAAAATGTTTTTCTCCATTCTATATTTAGAATTTTCTTCTCGACTCTAGCTTCTGAAAAATTTCATCAATTTATTAGAAAACCCAGAGGAAGTGCGAATGTCAAAACTGTCATCGGTGATGGTTATGCGGCAATTTCATCGGAAGAGTTCCATCAATCTCAGAATATTCAGAGATCAAGGAGGCTGAAAGAAGAGTGGCAAACAAGTTTGGGAGGAAAACAAATGTGAGTGCTATATCTCTCCGAATCTTTAGTTGAATTGTAAATATTGATTTTCCCCAATACCAAACGAAGCCGATTCAGTTCCATCAAATCCTGAAAAAGTAAAAGTTTCTCGAACTGAGAAACAAACAATTTTTTAGGGGAAGTAGTTTTCGACTTGAAATATTTGTGTCTCGGATTTCATCATTTATATTGGATAAGTCATAACTCTTATTTCAATTTGTTTTCGTGGTCTTTCTGAATGCATATAGATTCAAAATCACCTCAAATCTTCAATTCATCTAGTATTTTTTTAACTCTATTTCTATTGTATAATTCAAAAAATTTGGTTTTTCCATCGATCAAACCCAAAGCAATTTTTGTTATTAATATCCCAATCTTTCAAGTCACCGTCAATTTAGAGGTTAGTCTACTGACCTTCATTTAAAACAAGTCAACTGCTATTGAATTGACAAAAAATTGTATACAATATTAGATGGTAAATTCATATCATAATACGTCAAATTATATCTGAGAAAATTGAGAAAAACATATACGTGAGGTCAGAAACTTTTGTGCGCTTATACGTCAGCAATTTTCACTTGAAATTCATCCAGCCAAATGCTTCTTGGCAGACCTCTCGTCCAGACACTGACCTCTCTCGAAAGCTGCTTGACTTTTTTATTTTCTTTCACGTGTAATAGCCATAAAGTTGAATAGGATTATAAATGAAAAAATATCAACATATTCGAGTATGTAGTTATCGAGAATAGAAAAACGTTTCAATTGAAATGTCTTGAAATTCGATAGGATCGGAAGTCAGTACAGTCAACCACAAAACGAAAAATACGAGTATAACTGAAAATAATGCTGTAATGAGTTCATTACACTATTGTTTTTAGTACGGTAATGAACTCATAACAATACTGAAATAGAGAAAAAGAAATAGCAAACTACATATTAGGACTTTAAACCATCTCTGAAAATTCGAAGTTACTTTATCTTTCGGACTTGAGGATGTTTACGACCGGCAGGACGAATGAAAGTAACTAAATTGGACCTCAAAATCCGCGTAAACTAATTGTTTGAGGTCATTTTCGACTCTAAGTGCAGATGTGTAAATTGTGCAGAGATTTTGTGAGATTGAACCATATAATATCTACATGTGAAGAATTGTCTTTTTTATATGTATATCATTCTGAAATATATCAACTTTTTATGTAGAATGATTGAAAATTCGTTTGTTATAATAATAATTACTAGTATTTTTTTTTTATTACAACCGTTGATACAACCATAAAGCCACTGGGTCTTGAAAGGGCATCGAGATATATATGGGGTGTTTCTAAATTGAAGATACAAACGAAAATGAAAGATTGCTTGATTTTAGGAAAAAGAAATTCAATTAATATGGTCTCGCAAACGGGTTGTTCTCGAGATACAGGGTGTTTCTTGTAGTCCTACTTTTTTGTGATGATGAGTTTATCGGATATTTATGAATCTTTGCTACATAACGAGAAAATAAGCATCAAAGCTAATAATTATTTATTCATCACAGAGCTTACTAAATGGATATCTAAGATAATTTGCTTTTTTCTGGGTGTTTTGAGATTGTTTCATTTTTTTTTCGAAATCGGTTGCAGATATGACAAAAATACAAGAATCCAAAAAGTTCAGTACTAGATCAAAGTTCCTTTTCACAATTGCAGTGGTCAACCAAAAATAAAGTTCTGAATGAAAAAACAGCAATGTTTTAGAAAACTATCACCCTGTAGCTTTGGAATCGAAATAATCATATCACGTCATGTAAACTCTAAATTGGAACAGTTATGCCATATTTCAGTTAAATATTCTGTGAAGTGCGGATCCTATGAAAAAAAGACAATACTTCAAATGGCAAAAAAGAGTTTGCGGACCTGAATTTATTTGAATTTTTTTCATAAAATTATCCGAGGAATCTCTCATTTCCGTTTGCACCTCCAATTCAGAAATTCAGGAAAACCCTGTATTGAAACATCGTAAAAAAATCGAAAAACTTAAATTCAGTACCTATTAACAATTATTTCTCAAATTATGTAAACTACCCTTTTCCAAAACCACAATGAGTATATTTAAAACAGACCACTACGATGTTACAATAATTTAAACCCTACTATGTGAATGCCGTGTACTGAGACATTGACCCACTTTGCAATTAAACGAGTATCAGCGAAATTTACAATAAAAAACAATTTTTAACGATTTAAACGGGGAAAGTAACTTATATCCAATTTTCAGTAGTTTTCCACATCGAAATTAAGAAAATTCTTTTATAAAAAAACGAATTATTTCATGGTCACCACAATTGCCTTACCTAATAACAGTTACCGCCAGAAAGTTAAAAACCCAAAGCGCCGAATTCAGTCCCGCAACTTCCAATAACTCAATAACCCACTTTACCACTTCGAAACGACTCGAAATATATCGAATTTGAAGACGAGTCTTAGTGACAAAAAATTCTCATCGTACTGTCCAACCCCCTTTTCACCACTTGCTATCCGAATAAACACGGCAACCATTCAAGAATCCGAAATGATCCCTCTGCCGCAATGTCAGAGTTCCACGCAGTCGACACGTTGAGCCCCAGCGAGGTCACGACTACTGGTCTACACACTTTTCCAGGACCAGCTGCGGCGGAAACGTAACACGGCAGATGAAAAGCGCTCTCCCTCACTTGTTAACCGCTGCCAGTGCAGCCTTAATATTCGCTGTGGGGACACCAGGAGCTTTTACCTCCGTTTTGGTGGAGAACGGAGAAAGGAGGGCCCCCATCGATCGACGGACCGGCGCGATTTTGCGTACTGCACGTATCGCAAGATAGCGGCAGAGGCGTCTTTCCGCTTTTCCGGATATTGGGATCGGAAAAGCGCCGAGTTTTCCATCGCTGCAGATTTCATCTAGATAGCTGTGTAATTCGGACGCTCGTTAGTTTGTGGTTTTTTGATTTATGGTCACGTTTGGACTGATGGAATTTGAGGTATTCCACGCGAAGTTTGCATCAGAAATTTCTGCGCTACCGATTTTAATTCGAAATATCAGCAATAAATTCCGCCGATCTTCCTTTTATGAAGATTCGTAATTTGATATGGATCAGAAAGTTGGTATATTCGTGAAGAGAACTGGCTTTAATTGTCAAAATTCCTGATTTGTATGAATTTATGATGAACGTGACAACGTCGCAAATTTCTTGTTATAAGGACTTTCTTCATGCGTTCAACTGAACCTGTTTTCATACCGTATACACAAAAAAAACTGAAATCGGAACGCAAAATTACGAAAAAAGTTGAATTTCAAGCAATTCTATAAATTCCTGATTTTTATGTATTTAAGAAAGACGTGGCAACGTCGCGATTTTCTTGTCGTAAGGACTATTCTTTCTCTATGCGTTGAACTGAAGTTGTTTGAAAAATTTCCTTTAGCGTATGTACAAAAAAAAATCTGAAATCGGATCGCAAAATTTCAAAAAGTCAAAAAAACTAAAATCCTAAGCAATTCTATAAATTCCTGATATTAAAGTATTTAAGAAAGACGTGACAACAGTTCTCTTGTCGTAAGGACTATTCTTTCTCCATTCATTGAACTGAAGCTGTTTAAAAAATTTCTCATAGCATATGAACAAAAGAATCTTGAATCGGAACCCAAAATTTCGGAAAAAGTTAAAAAAAACCAAATTCCAAGCAATTCTATAAATTCCTAATTTTTATACATTTTAGATAGAAGTCACAACGTTGCAATGTTCATGTTCTTCTTTTTGCGTGTGTTGAACCAAAGCTGGTACAAAGAAATCTGAAATAGAAATGCAATATTTTGGAAAATCACGGAAACCACCTCAATGATTTCGGCTAATATCAAATGACATCTTGAAGCGTTGGAAGAAGACCTATCCTCCAAATTTCACATCGATCATTCGAAAATTTGCGACCTGCAGCTTTCTAACAATGCAAATGGTGAAAAAAACTGAAAATTTAGGTTAATCGATTCTCTCCAATTTCAAATGGGACCATATGCTTATTTGCCCTAAATTTAAGCTGAATATTTTCAAATTTGCAAACTGTAGTGTGCTAAAAAAAAACGTATCACACACTCTGAATCCATTTCTTATAAGGTTAGTGATTGATTATTATTAGGAAAAGGAAAACATTTGAAATTTTGAGGAAGGCGTAAAACGAACGTCTATAAACTAGCGCTTGTGAACAGAAATTCAAAATTTTAATTACAGGCCGTTTTGCCGCTCAAAATGCCATATATCATGAAAGATCGATAGATTGTTGGTAAACATAGAGTGTTATTCGATAAAATAATAATACCAATCAGAAGAGCACATGTCGATTTCGAATAATTTAAAATGATGAGGTCCACTTTGTTTGAGGCAAATCTCTAACGCTTAGAAAATCTACAAATGATTCATAAGAAACCAATGTATCCAAAACTAAACGATTTATGTTTTGCACTTTTTCCTGCTGGAATCATTGCCTTTTGTCAGAAAACAAGTCAGGTAATTTAGTAGCGGCAAAGATTATTGCGCTATGATAATTAATTTTCATGCTTTCTGATTTTATCAAAATGGCCCTACTTGTCATATCACCTATGAAATATTGACGATCTTACAAAAATTATTTGTTAATCGTATCATAACTCGATTTAGTGAGAAGAAAGGACCAATAGGCATGTGCGATTTGGTACCCTTGGACTTTTGGAGGTGGAATTATTTGGAGTCACAGGTTTATGTTAACACCACCAACTTAGGTAGCATTAAAGAGGAAAAGTAGACGCTGCATGAATTGAAAATCGTGATATGTGTATGCAATACCATAATTGAAAATTTCTTTACTCATTGCCCGGATGTTCCGAAAAAGGATTGGAAGACATCGACAAGATTTATTATTTCATTCATAATTCCCAAATGTCTATTTTATAACCCAATAAATACCTAATATATTTCTTACAGAAAATCCTACTACTTTTAATAAAACAGAACTGTTTCTTCTTCAAATAAAATAGTCGAATTTCAAGTTTCTTATTCAATTGAAAAAATGTTGTTAAGAAATTAACCTAAATCATAACTTTAAACATTTAAAAATATTTCAAAAATAACATTGGAGAAGGTATTAAATATTTCTCCTGACTACACATTCTATGGAAAAATAATATAATATGATAGACAGCCAGTTCGAAAGCAACAGGATTCAGTTTCTTTCCTATCGATCATTTTTGTATTCCAACTGACACTGTGACATCGTACCGCTTATCTTCAACGTGTCACAGCAGATGAAGCTCTGACAGATCATAATATATGAAAACAGAATTTTTTGGGATTGAACCATATTACGCGTGACACATATACTTCCTTGTTTGAAATAGGGTTGATTGATGAAAAGGACAAATACAAAATTCAATTCCTAAATGTCGATATTTTCGAATACTCATTGGAGCAGCCCCTAATTAATAGGAAAATATTTCTGATTCCTAAATTCACCCCTGTGTTGAATTTTGTATATCCCTGCACGAGTATAATGCTGCTGTTTATTATTACTTCATGTTTTCATTTACCACGAATGATATTATTTATATTCAATTTTCATGTGTAATTGGCTATGTGAATATTCGAGCCTAATTGAAATTTCTATTAACAAGAAGTTAAACGTGCCACTATAACTGATTTTGAACACCCCCAGCTGTGTCGAATTGGTGATCAAACAGGCTTTATTGGTCCAATCACCTCTCTTCTCATGGCTTTCACCTTATTAGCTCCTGATAATGAAATCACTCAGAGTCGGCCTGATGGAGCACTCGTTCTCTGGAATTACATTCGTGAGATATTTCATTTCGTTGCTGGATTTCCAATATTTCATCATTAACTTCTTCGGGGGTTGAAGAGCGGAAATATAGACATAAAGCGACAAAAGTGGAAAATAATTTAAGGTATTTCTGGAATTATTGAAATCATGAATTAGTCAATAAAGATATTATTTCGAGGGAGTTACCTGTTAGAAATTCAATAACTTATCAAATTATGAGAATTAGGAATCAAGAGGGGTTTAAACCACGCGGCATTCTTGTGATGTGCCAAAGTATAATTACTCCTTTCTCCTCAGCGTTTTTGAGATCTGACCACTTTTTAGGATGAGTGAAGCAATCTCAAACTTTCCTCTGATATACCGTCCTTTTCTACCACATGCAAAAATTCAAAATACGTTTTTACGTCCTAATTTTAAATTTTAGAAGAACCGTTTTCTCAGCCTTTGCCTAGACTTTTTGTTTAATACAATCCTCCTACAAACAAGAACTTAAGTGTGATATTTGATTACGAATTGAAAAACAAGGGGTCTCTTTGGAATACTTAAACTTCGAATATTATTGAAAAAAATAGTTCATAAAATACCTACCTAATAAACCCTAACAATTTAATTCAACCTCGTCTTTTTTATCCTATATCTAAAATAAGTATTATTTTATGGGATAACTCTTCATATTTCAACGCTAAAGACTATAATTCATCTCAAGAGTTCTGTTATCAAGTCGTATAAAAGTCCCTGAGCTCTGATAAAATCCGTTGTTGGAAAACTGAGTGGAACCCATAAAAAATTGCTTATGGATAATCAATAGTAAGATTGGCAGAGTGCCATTCTGTTGAGGATGACTTGACATATTTTTTGTGATGAGTATAAAATTACACCCAACCTCATGTATTGTGTACTGGTTTTTTTTTGACGGTATGAAAAATACGACCGCTTCATTTTCCATGATCATGAAGTAAACATTTTAGAATATTATCTGTGTAATGGACCTACCATATTGATGGTAGGTAGATATAGTTTGCAAAAAACTTTTACGAAATAGTAGATAAATAATAGATTATTAGCCTATGGGCGCCAGACTTTGGGGTTGTCCATTAATCACGTGAGGCTTGAAAGGGGGGGGGGGGGGGTTTGATAAAAATCACGAAAATATCACAAGGGGGAGGGGGGGTGTAGTAAGATATCACGTGTATTTATTTTTTCGTCAAACGCGCGATTTTTAAACAAATATTAAGCGGCACGGCGCGGCGTGTAGTGACCTTGACTACATTAAATATATTCATGTACTAGTACAATACATATTTTTCCTATGATTACACTCTTCGTTTATTATTATTGTTATGGCAATCAAAAAAAACTTGCAACCTGGTGTAGACATTTTTATTATGGTCCTTAATTTCAGAATAGAATAAGATTATAGTTTATACCTGTATTTAAATTAAGATAATATTCAGAAAATTTCAAGATTCGTTGTAGGTACTAAAAATACACGTGATGTTGAGAAGGGGGAGGGGGGGTGGTCTTAAACCTCACTACGTATCACCAATGGGGGAGGGGGAGTAAAAAAATGCTAAAAAAAGATCACGTGATTAATGGACAACCCCTTTACAGTAACGTTTGAAAAATTGAATCAGAAACATTAAACTTTTATACTATGACGTTAGTCTGGCGTACATTGGCTTTTTGGCCATAACAATATATTAAATATTCGATTTAATTCGATTTAATGCTAAGCCCATTTTTTAAGTCAGTATTCAGTGGGCAAGAATAAAAGTCATACAGTAATAAATTATGACGTTTGATTTATATTGTCGCAAAGAAGAATTGAAACTGTGTGGTTTGATAACTCACTCTAATATATATGGCCGATGGAGTTCAACTACACGTTAAGCTGGGATGGATAGTATTCCTCCTTATAGTCGTCAATATTATAATGGTGATGGGTAAGTTATTATATCATAATTAACTGTCATATCAAAATTGTTACTTAGTAATTTGCAGTAACTGTGCTCTTGAGCGGAGTGTAGAGTGCCAAAGAGTTATAAGAGATACAGAACGTTGGGTGTACTAAGAAATGAGGAAATTCTTGTTTCAACCTGATTTCGAGATCTGACTTCCATACTGTTGCGACTGTAGAAAGTACAAAATGAATAGGTATTTTCTGAGATATGAATAATGAATTCGTCTGAAGAAGAGGCCCTATTACGAAAATGTTATTGAAGAAAAAAATGTTTTTTCAATTTTTTTACTTGATTTAAACATAAAGTATTTTTTTCGAAAAATACACAAATATTTTTCACGAATAGTTCGTCCATTGATTCTGTATCTATACGAAAAGTATAAGGACATAAGAAATGAGAAGAGCATTGGGGTTAGAAGCCTTTGGGTGCTGATTCATTCATGCGCCACTTGCCCCTTTGGATATGAAGATAGAAATGTAAATAGGTATAAAATAAAACACGTGGTTCATTATGATGTCATTTTTGTGTGTAAATTTAGCTAGATGAGGGGTTGTAATGATATGATCTTTCTGAGATTCGGCATTAATATTCAATCTGTTGGGTAATTTTTTTTATATTCTGAATAAATTTTCTCTGTTTCTAATGATGCAATCAATACAAAATTTGGAGCCAAGCTTAAAATTATATTATACCATATGTACTTATTGATTTAAAATATTAATATACTGATTTATATCGTATCTGCATATTATTATATATTTCTATATATACGTAAAATCCCAACTCGGTCAGATAATTTGTCACTGAAATTTCAAATATTGATTTTTCGATATTCTTCAATTTCCTCTGGTTTCAGTTATTTTCATTAATTCAAAATTGTTATTCAATATCCGAATCAACCCTAAAAATTCAAAGTTTTTTTTTCATGGTAATCATATTTACGAATAGAATAGAATTTGACTGCATTAATCGTTAATCGAACTTTATCGTTGGAGACCATTCGAAGAATACAGCGACGTAAAGAATTGATATAGTGCTCTATGGGGGGAATGCGAATTCATTCAAATTCAACAAGAATAATTGAATACTCTCAAAGAAAGAAACTCGATTTTTGCATGCGGCTAACCCATAAATTCAATAATATCCAGTTCACACATTGGAAATACGAATTTCCGTAAAGGAAATATGATGTATCTACTATTTCTTTATTGACAAGAGGAAGCGTTCCATCAAAACATGTAATTGATCGTGCCACGGTTCACGATTTTATAGCGCTCTTCAGGATTATTGCATGTTCTTGAAATATTCACATGAAATAGACATATGAATAAAAATATATTTGCAAAAATTTTTATTAGTTTGATATTTTGAAAGAGATGAGAACTGAAACTGAGTGATCCCCTAACCAATTCAGTTATTCTAAGCATTTACTATCATCGATTTTCGAAATGAATATTTTATGGAGATCAAAATTAGAACAGCATCAATTAATTATAGCAACCAGGAAATATTGGTCTTTCCTCATTGGTATGCTTAGCACTCTGGCTATACTCATAATGAGTAAATCGATTTTCTCTACAGAATTTTCATCCTATAAACCATAAAGTATGGATGAGTTTTGAAGTCCTAGTGCATAATACGAGCTCATTTAGTGGAAAACTTGTATCAAAATGTTTTCAATTTAATTCCAAAGAAATGGTCTCAGACGATAAGTTGAAAATAAGGAAAAAAAACTCATTATTTCTGTGAAAACAGATTTGACGGAGTTGAAATTTTGAATGTATATATGAAGTGACAATTTCAAGCTTTGTGTTAACAGCGGCCTCAAAACTATATGAAATTCAGCAGGATATCGAAAAAAATGTAGAAAGCAATGGCTTGTAATAAGAATCTTTTGAGCATTCGTTCCTTCATGCGTCAATTGCACCCTTGAACATACCTATCTTTAGGGTTCCAAGGGTGCAATTAGCGCATAAATCGACTAGCGCTCAAAATTTGACTTCACGTCAGTGCTTTCCTCAATTTTTTTGATATTCCCCTTGAATTTTCTAGGGTTGTGAGTATGATATCGACACGAAAATTTGCATGAAGCTTGAATTTCTTGTTTTATAAATACACGGTGAGTATCAATTCGGTTGCATGTGTTGCCAATGAAATATTTCTCATTTTGAAATTCACTTGCAGAAAAACCGAACTTGCGCATTCACCATTTTGTAACCTAATTTTATTCATATTGAATAAATTACGACTTTTTGAATCTAATGAGCTGTCGACCATGTTATTTCATATTTTCGTTCTGGAACCTAACCTTACTATCAAGTGGAGCAATCAGCATATTTTTTTTTCAGACTTATACAAAATTTATTGGCGCACACCCAGTGAACACATTCCTAAGTTCTAAATTCATTTAACCTCTTATCTCCTAACTGGTTGATTCACCGTGATGACCTATTAGACATTTATGAAAAACAAATCCTAATTTGTATGTTGAAAATTTGCATGTTGAAGTTTGAGATAACGGTCTTTCTCCAAAAAATTTTTCAGACCTCTATACAACTTCCGTTTATGTCGGAAGCAGACTACTACTTCCTCATGTCAAATGGCACGCTCAGTATATTATTGCATCATTGGATAGCTTATTTTATGACTTTTTACATTGTTAGCGATATGCCATAACTCAGACAAAGACTCAACGGTTCATGAATTAATGGGATTCTTATGAAAAAATGGTAGTAACTAGTGACTCACATTTTTATATTTCTGTTGATAATATTTTAGTGAGAAAGAGCATTGTCTCAAACTCCAACATGCAAATTTTCATTATAAAATTATGATCACTTTTCCATAAACATCTCACACTCCATCGCGGTGAATCACCCTGTATAGGATCTTAAGTTTCGAACTGATATCTTCGTCAAGTCTAAACTTAACTATCCAGAACACCGCAATACGCGAACAGAATATAAAAGTATCTCATTGGTAAATGTCCAAAACAAGACATCCAAATATTCCAAAGTCGCTCAGAACCAAATCCCAAGCCGCCTAAGTATTCGCCTCAATTTCTCCAACTTCCATATCGATTTCGGAATGACCTCAAGTTGTGGCAACAAGATGAACTAATAACTTACCTTGTGGATCGGTCCCTGTGCCAAACGTCGATGTGCAGCCTTTCATGTTTATTGCAATCCCCTAGCTTGAACACGTGATTGAAGATGGGTTTATTTGAATCCGCTTGCACGGCCGTACGCTGGGATGTTTTTCCGTTTCCGTACACTGCTCCTGATTGATTGCTTAAGTAAACCTGGAAGCCAAAAGAAACATTACTTGCCTGATGAAAATGCCGATCGAAATTGATTGGTGAAGTTCTGGATTT
The DNA here is from genome assembly GCF_914767665.1 of Harmonia axyridis. Taxonomy (NCBI): domain Eukaryota; kingdom Metazoa; phylum Arthropoda; class Insecta; order Coleoptera; family Coccinellidae; genus Harmonia; species Harmonia axyridis. Next base: position 18,753,388 of record NC_059503.1, read on the forward strand.
TAGGGTATTATGAAGTAATTATATGCCGCTGTAAAATCAACAAGCTTTCTACATTATTTTCTGTTCAATTTGGGTTTTATTCTTCGAAATTTTATCACTTGTTTGAAGAGAGAATGAGGTCATCAATATCACCAATTACATATCTAGTAAGTTACCGCAACATTGATAAAAGATGCCTCAAAAAGATGTTTATTCTAGTTGATAGATCAAAGCTATCTATCGAAAAATATTCATCATTTATCAAAAAACACAATTTGAGAATTTATTTCTCAAAAGCAATAACCATAGTGATAAGTCTGCATTGGCAGACCATAATTTGAAAACTGTATATGATTTATCCGAAAGTTCGTTAAAACTACTGAAGTATTCAAATGAAAATTTCTGGAAGGTATTGAAATGTTCAAAAGAAAAGATAGTTTGGTTAAGTTTCACCAAACGCACCCATTAACAAACTGCTGTTTAGGGTTCTCACTGTGAAAGAGAAAACTGGTGTAAAAAGAGGAGTATTGAGTAGTTTATAATGACAGATGAGGTTTCCGAGGGTGCAACTGAGCATGAATGAAGGAGTGCTCAAAAGATTCTTTCCTCATCTATACATGATAGAGTTTAATCTCTAAATCCATTGTGTCAAACACTCTACTGAAATAGAACAAGTGAGGATCATTATTTTGTAGGGTTTCTGCTTTTATTCATAAGTGGATAATACGGTTTAAAGGATTATTGGATTCCATCCAAGTTGACTCGTTCTAAAAATTGTCCGCCTTCAACATATTCTTTATATATTCAATGATTTTTAATTTGAAATTATATCGCTAAATTGGATCAAGTTGAGTAGGATACTTGGATAATATCCCTAGAAGCAAGGTCACAGCAATTTAAACAATATTGACGTACTCCATAAAAAATTGTTTTAATTCACCAGATATGTTAACAACTAACTCACTCTATTATCACATCCCTGGATTTCAAAAATCTCCAATGGAACAATTATCAACATCATTGTCACTTCCTTTAACAGAGAGTGTTGCTTCATAATAAATGGCCATAATGTTGCTCTCTATCCCTTTCTTCTTTCAGCATAAAATCATCTACACCTTCATGAAAAAATACCGAATAGCATGAACTAGTTTCTGCTAGCAGCCCAATAAGGAATGTAGTTTCATTACAATATACCACCAAAACAGGAAGTCAAGGGTTACCTGCCTGATAAAAATCTCATCACCTGTTAGTCCTTCATTAGTTCTGCTTCATTACTACTCGATCGAATTTGAAGGTTTGAATGAATGGGTATCATTTGCTTTGCTTAATTACTGCTGGATGGAATTTTACGGGTATTTTATAGGCCCTGTTGATTTAATTTGTCTATTAAGAAGCGCTCTTACCTCAATTGTATACAAGACAATTGTGTAGTCTTTTGGACTACTAGAAGTAACTACTGCAAGTGCCTGCATTAGACTTAGGTATAAGGCTTTTTTCTGTTTTGAGATTATTTATACCTATTATCGTATTATCACCTACATCCAAAGCCTGTGAATTCGAGCCAAAGAAGGAAAAGAAGAAAAAGTCGGAATATTCCGCAGATTAGCATTTTCCTTTTTTGGAATAGATGGAATACACTTTACGCATTGCTTGCAATGTTAAAGTTCCCATGGTTCGCTAAGTAACTAATTACAGGTAGAGATTTGGGAACCTATGTAGGTCAAAAAAAATCGTGTCAAAAACGGAAATGTGAGAATTGTAGACAAAATGGAATCTATGAATCGAAGGTAATTCATCTTCATGAATCTGAGGTCGGGAAATGATCTATTGTATATTTTTGAAAGGGAAAAAATTGTGATTCTTTCAAAATCATTAAAAACTAGCGTTTCCATAATAAAATCACAACTTTATGGTATAGATCAGCAAGGAAAACCCTTGGAAAAATAGAGTACGCCACTAAATTCCTATAAAAAATGGTCGGTATAAGGTTATTTCATAATCGTAGCACAAACAGAAACGAGGATAATGGCCAATGTTGATATCGCCCAAATTTCAATTTTGTCCTATAACTCGAAAATGAAAAGAGATAGAGGAATGTAGTTAACGGCATTATGTGTTTCCAAAAAAAAAACCGCAGTGTGCTTTTCGTATTTGTCAGGGATGAAAAGTTGTAGTTCAGGCTATTTTGTATACATTCAATTATTTTCCAAGCTAAATTACACTCAAAATATTTTGAGTGTCATAGGCCTTGTGATATAACGTATGTATAAATTGAAACTATTCTGGCTGTTATTAAGATGTCTAAAATTCAGGTGTATGAACTGATTAGCTTTTGTTTTGCCAATTTTGAGAATTTTAGATAAGCTTCGTTATGTCAACTGTAGGTAGCGCTATCAACAAATTAAGATTCTTGTTATTTATCATTTACGAGGTTTGTGCCATTATGTACCTATATGTATATCTTTCATTATAGTTATGATCTATGGAAGCAATTCTTGTAATTGAAATACCAATAAACTCTCTCTATTACAAATATTTGAATTCATTCCAGTAAACGTTTCGTTTCACGACTTTGCACGATCATACTCGATTACACATCGCTTTTGATTGGTCAGTATCGGGTTTTAATTAATGCATCCAATCAAAATCAACGGAAATGACAAGTATGACATTGCGGCGCCGCCACGAACTAAAACTAAAATTTTCAATTTGGTCGAATGTCATTGCATTCAAAATTTGACGAGTGCATTCACCATGTTTTTAGACATCTTAGCTGTTATGTTTCACTTCAAATTTGCACAGCACTGAATGAATCATCTCGTCTAAGGTCTATTACTTATTGCAAAAAGACAATGATGGGGATTTTGAGCTTATCGGTGTATGGATGAAGAAATATACCTCTAGATTGCACACTGGCCTGTTCAATACTGGCCTCAATATCAGGATCTAGAATTCCCTCAGCTCTCTCAATTCTTCTCGGAGAACCTTTGGGAAATCTCAGCCAACATATCTAACGTTCATCGTTGAACTCCACTCTGGCCCGAATCAAGATTATATGCAATAGCGTTCAAGAGGCGTGCAGAAGCGGTAGGATCAGTGGTGGAAAAATACGAGATGAAGGAGAAACCCTTTGGCGAATCAAGAGGGCGGCTAATCCGTTCTTCCACAAAGGACGTCGACAGAAACTCCGTTGTTTTCTGATGTGATTACGGCCCATTTTATCATGACCGCAACTATCGACCTTTGTATACTCGGAAACACGATCCTGTGCAGCTGAAGAGGAACGTGAATTCATGCTCTGGCGGCAGTTGATGCCTTGTCGGACATGATTATGAAATTTACACTGTATTATTTTCTCTGCCAACATGTCGGCGTATCCGATGTCCGTCTCGCCACATGCCAAGATGCTCGACTGCTAAGGCTGGACATGTTTGCTTTGCATCGGCAGTCCATCCGGAATTGGCAAGAGATATTGTGTTGTTTCGTAAGAGACATGAGACTGAAGCGTATTGTTTCCAAGTTGGATTTGGTGCGGAACAATATTCAACAAATCAACGTTTTTGGAACGTTTTAGTGAAATATTTTGCAACTATTGATGAAAAACATATTTCGCCATTAAATTTGATGGACTACAATATTGAAGAGATTTATAAATTTAATGATATTGACCTCCAACAGACAACATGCTTTTATGTTTAGCAGTAATTTTCGTAAGTAATTGCACAAGTGCATCAAAATTACCGATAATTTTGCATGACAGCGTGTTGTCATAAAAACTGCATGAGTTAATTTTCATTTTTGGAGAAAGGGCCCGACACCGAAGGTGGAGGGCTCTTTCTCCAAAAATGAAAATGACCGAATGCAGTTTTTCAAAGAAAACACGCTGGAATGCAAAATTATCCGGTCATTTTGATGCACGAGTGTAATTCGGAGGAATATTTCCCGAATAAACTGTTACATCACTTGTCAAACTGATGTAGAATGGAAGTGCCATAGATTCGAACTGTGTAAGATGCATAGAAACTATGCATCTATGAACAGAACAATTATCGCAGTGCTGTTTCGCTTCCTACAATGCAATTATCGCTGTAATTTTCGATAATTGTTCTCCATATACATAGAATTTTTGACAGGAGGGAAATATTCCACATAATAATCCAACAAATGTACCACGCTTCCATTTCCCGTGATGTTTGATTCTCAGCAAATCAGCTTCAGAATCCGCAAGGCGTATGATCGATGACTGCCGAAAACAATGATCAGTATAAAAAATTTGGCAACTTTTAAAACTGGGCAATCATTTTCGGATGATTTCCAAATGTTTTAATAACTACAAGTTGCACTCTACATTTTCTTTTGATTATTCGACAGAAAATTTGACGTCCTTGGCAAAACTTTTTTTTCTATTATTTCGATGTAATTAATACCATGAAAAGCTCCAGTGGTTATAGCAAATTCTGGACATTCTTGTGTTGTTGGGAATAATTTCAGCAGTCTTCTACTGAAATACTACATTTTCTACGAAAATAAATTTATTCACTTTTTCAGCTACTCCAACGATTAATATTATCTTTTTCTTGAAATATTGCTCACCGAAAGCTTGTTTCAGAAAATGGGCAATATTTTCTTTGCTTAACTTTGTATTTTGAAAACACCAGTAAATTTGTATAATTCTCGACGTCACTATTTCTGATTAAGCCTAATTCTTAACATCGAATATAGGCTCCACAAACTTAAATATTTCATTTTTTTTCTTTTATGGCTTTTTATAGTCAATTTTTGTATATATGAATTTAATGAAATATAATTCTCTGATTTTTATCTTCTGGAATTAGTGAATCTAATATAATGCTCAGCTAAGAAGGATGCAAGATGCAACAACTAATTTTTCATAAGAAGCTTATATTATATTTCCAAGAAAAATTTTGTACGACAGTAGGATTTATTGTACCTATTCGATTTTTGTTTTCTACATATTTCAAAACATAAACCAACCCTACATAGTAGATCTTAACTTGCAATTTCTTTAATAATATATGACATATAAAATAAAATATTTCCTAAAATATATTTCAAACTAAGTATATATGTTCGTAATTGAAGAGTTTGATTTGGCAGAAAAAGAATTAATACTAATGAATATTACTGAACATTGTTCAGCAATGCATTCAAACGGCATCGGCAGTTGAATCCTGAAGTCCTCACAAAAATAATGAAATAAAAAAAAAGTAATTCTGTATCGATTTTCATTTATCCAACTAATAATTTCAGAGAAAAGCCCTCAACCGCAGATGGTGCACACAACGGAATCAAGTTTATTATTTCCAATAATTGGCATCGATCGATATCAGAACATCTCTTAATTTCTGCAGTTGTCGTGTTGGAGAGCATAAAATGAAATAAAAAAATCCACTCGTTCGCTTCTCTCGCACAAAATAAAATGTAGGTGAATGAAAACAATATATTTTTGCAATACTTTATCTCCTCCACTAATTCAATAGTCCGTGTTATCGATTTCTGAACGCCTAATAACAAAGAATTGAGTAAAAATTCTATTTTTATAGAATTGCTTTTGCAATGACTTGACGTCTGGAGCTTTTGGCCGCTCGTTCATTCATGCGTTCTTGGAGACCATAGAACTGTATATAAGATTAAATGATATGTGATTTATTATGATGGCACTGTTGTCGATTCTAATGGTGGGTGTTAAGGCTTACAGAGGAAGAAGAAGAACTCCTGTGATTCTACTCTATGATTATATTAAACATCATTTTAAGTAGTCAACAAGTATTCATTCACTTGGTATTCACAAGTTATTACTATTATAATAGTTATATTCAGTGTTTGTTCTCTCTATTAAACAAGTAAAAATCATTATCGTATTTTCCTTCATCCACAAATCAAACATACAGACGTTCAGTGGGTTCTGATTTGAGGAGGATCATAAATCCGTCTAAAATTCGGCAAAAACTTTAGCGTGATTATTTTACATATATCTACAAACTAAGTTTCTGAATATTCTGCTTGAACTTCCTATGGAATTGGTATTCGATACATAGACAAAAAATCTTGATACGGTCTGATCTACAGATACTAATTTCTTGAGTGTTTTTTAATATTCTACTTGAATTACCAATGGTTGCTATGGTTTCTTCAGTATTCTATGGTACTGGTTAAGCGATCAACATGAAGTTGAGATTTGATACGGAACTTGAAATAATTATTTTACATTTCCGAATATATCCTGAAAATTTTAAGTTAGACGTCGAATTCGTCATCAATAAATAAGTTGATACTCATTACTTGATACCGTTGCTGGATAAAAATTAGAAATATACATATAGGTATCATGACCAAATGATAAAGCGCTATTTTAGAGGAACGTGTGCTCAAAAAAATTTTTTTTTAGTAGAGAGTAGTGACTCTCCTAGGCCTTTTAGAGGTCTCATATAAGCGCATTGCTTTTGCGGAGTAAGGTTGGTATATTTCAATTTGAAAAAAATGTCAAAAAAAAAAAAAAAGAAGAACTATTTGTCAAAATTTTCGTTTAAAAGGCAGTTACTGAAGACGAGGCTTACAAAGAGAAAAATATTGAAAAATTACTTTGTTCAAATCATCCTCGTGAATTCAACCCCGAAATGTGTAACGTTCAATCTGTGTCTTGATATTTCATCATCATAAGCATCACCGTTATCACCATGGGAACAAATTTCTGAGTGGTTCCTCCAAAACCCTGCCGAAATGTTCGCCACTTCATCCACGATTCTACGAGGGCACTAGGCCACGAATCCCCCATGGATCGATATCATTAGCTACGTCACTGGAGTGTCTTCTGCGTCATCATGGTAATGTGATAGCCGGTCTGCTGCGAGACATTCAAATTCGGGAATGCTGGAACTGTTTGGTCCAAAATCGCTTTGATTCGCAATTGAGGTTCCTATTTGGCAATCGTCGGGCAGATTTGCATTGAATCCAGTCCCTCTGCGTCCATTATACGAATGGTTTATGTTTTGAGTATACATACACTGTGTCCGTGAAGTATGGAACAAATTCATTTCAGCTAAACAGACCATTTTGAGAAATAATCCTGAAACACGTGGTTTTTTATTTTAATTTACCGCGTTTTAAAATAATAATCTAATATACAGGGTAAATTACTTTCAAGTAATGACGTCACCTAATTTTTTTTTAATGGAACACCCTCATTTTGTCTCAATTTTCCGATTATTCTAGCTGAGCTGATTCCAAAAATGTATCACATGTTGATTCCAATTGGTACAGGGTGGACAAAAATAATAAATTAAATCTAAGCAATAATTAAAACATTCACGAATACCAAAAATATTGCAGTACTGAACTGTCATTGAACACCAATAAATTACTAAACAAATAATGATATTTCACAAAAAACTAAACGACTATGTTTTTTCAAATTGATAAGAAATAATTTCATCCATATCCTGTCTGTTAGACCACAAGTACCAAACATGTTTGGAAACAGCTCATTTATATTAATCTAAAAATGTAACAAACTACAGTGTGTTACATACCAATTATCGCTAGACAATAAGTATTTTTGATAATATTGTTAATTTAACTGATAAAGAATGTTACGAGTTACTTTATGAGCACACACAAAACTATTGTATTTTTGTCCACCCTGTACCAATTGGAATCGACATGTGATACATTTTTGGAATCAGCTCAGCTAGAGTAATCGGAAAATTGAGACAAAATGGGGGGTTCCTTTTAAAAAAAATTACGGTGACGTCATTACTCGAAATTAATTCACCCTGTATATTGGATTATTATTTTAAAATACGGTAAATTAAAATAAAAAATCGACATGTTTCAGGATTATTTCTTAAAATTGTCTGTTTAGCTAAAGATGTATGTGTTCCATACTTTAAAGACACAGTGTATACGCTGTTATGCTGAATTGTTCAGAATTGGATTCAGAAAAGAACATTAAGAAATGTGGAAAGCAGTGACGTTAAGTCCGAATTTTTTGAGCGCTCGTTCATTCGTGGATCTATTATACTCAACTAGGTATATTCAAGGGCGGGATTGACACATAAATTAACCAGCGCTCAGAAATTTCAGGCTTCACGTCACTGCTTTCCTAATTTTATTGATCGACATTCAGCAGAAAATTTCTATGATTCTTAAAACGCAATCCACATGGAATTCTGCAGGAAGCTTGAATTGTTATTTTATATTTATTTGCAAAATCTCAACTCACTGAAATCTGTTTTTACTGAATTATTAGTTTTTTGTTTGAGATTATGTTTGAATTTTGTTTAATAACTATGACGCTATCAAACATATTTTTTGCATAGAAATCTTGGGTTATTCTTTTCCAATATTTTTCCTGAATTTCCCTCAATCACAAATGATAGTATTGTGATTCTCTTGTCTTCATCTTTGTATTTTTGTTATGGTGATTCATTATAATGTAGAATTTGATATTCAGATTTGGTTAATTAGTGCACTGTCAATTAAAAATTAAGAAATTTCTCTTCAAAAAGATAGATTAAATATGCAACACTGCCTTGTAAAATAACATTTAAAAAATAATATGATTAAGCTGAAAATACCTACGAAGATAATGATGTCCTATAAATAGAAGTCACGTGAGAACAATTATGTTCTCACCATAAAATGCTGAGGTTAATCTTTGAAATAACAGTGGTATTATAAACATTATCTCGTTGCATATAGATGTTGATTGATTTTTCATGAGAAAGATATCTAATAACCATAGCTTATTCTTCAATGGATTATTAGAGAGTACTAATTTTCGCATTGCACTCATATCACTTTCAAAAATATTTAAATTTTATTCTCAGACAAAGTTTGAGATTAGCAATGTGCTGAGCCACAAACAATACGTTGTCGATGATATCACATCGAATTGGGAATTTATATCCGTTAAAGATCATTGCAACAAAAAAAAAACAAGAGATATATCTCTCTATGTTTATGATACGTGAAGGCAATGCACAGCAAGGTATTTCCCAAACGAACCGCTCCAGAGAAGGGAAAAGCATAAATTTTGGAATTTTATTGCTCAACAGAGCAGCCAATGTTTCACAGTTAACGTTGTAGCTTCAGAGGCTCTCAGAACTAAAATTTATAGAATTTCTGGGTTGCTACACAGGAATACGAAAATGTAATGTACTTCAGGATATCCGGGTTTTACGTCACTGCTTTGTTTGAATCGAATAAGTAGCAATAGGCTAGGTGACATAATTTTGAAATCCATTCCTGTAATTTAGGAATATGTCCATTCCAAAAAAAAAACTTATTTCGGCAATAATCATTTCGTCACAAATCTTCCATTAGAAGGAACACTGGGTGTATTTTCATTCAGTAAAACATTCATTCAAAGCAACAATTTACTCGTTAATCATTTTCAATAACAAAAATCACTTTAAATTATCACAAATACATAATTAACAATTAATGATCTTTACAATTATTTGTGAGCAAACAGTCTGGATAGGAAATTCAGTTTCTGACTCACCTTCACATAAGAGTTGATTGGTCCTTTCAAAGGTCTTCTCAAGTTCGAAGCTTTGACAACTGAAAATAAAAATAATTATAATATTATATCGTATCATGGACTTTTCTTAAGTTTATTATTTAGGAATGTACTGGTTCTAAACACGAATTAAGCCTTCATAAAAAAAAACAAAGAAAATAAAATCCACTGAGTTTATGACTCATTATGCAACGAACGTTTCCAGGACTTCCTAATGTTATGGTCGTCCAGGAAGTTAAGTGAATAACAATTTCGTTCAAACACGCTATATTTGACTGCAACCTGGCCTTATATCAAGAAGAAAACTCTGCAAATATTACACTATGTTTTATTATTTCTTCTTTCAACGCAAATTATATCAACACGTCACGAAAACATATGAAATTATCAATGTAAATAAAATTTCAATCGTTCATCAATTCGGAAATCAGAATGTAAAATTTCAAGAACTCATATCTTCGGAAGTATAAGTGATAGGACATCAAAGTACATTTTCCGTCGTAGCAATTAGTATTTTCAATTTCATCGTCATGTTTTTTCATCGAAATCGTTTCATGCATAAAATATGATTCCATCAGAATCTTGGGGAAAATTTCATCAAATTCGCAGTTGTTTTAGTAAATAATGTATAGGATTATCAAAGTTTCATAAAATTCGTTGAGTGAATCGAAGGATGAAAACAAATAAATATAGCAAGCATTCTGATTATGAATATCAGATCAAACGTTTTCATTGTTGGTGGATATATTTCAACATCTTTAACCTGACAGCCAAGCACATATTTACCACCCCTTCATTTCCTTTTTCAAATGAGTCACGAAGACTGTAAGATTACAATCTTCGTGTTCGTCCAATTAACTAGATAATCTACGTTTTTTCATTTAAACGATTTTTCTCACGATGATTTGAAAAATAAAGAAGTCGGAATTCCCTAAACGATGGAATAATTGATGGTTTGACTGTCACATCCTTTTATTAGCAAGAGATTCTTATACCGATCCGCTGAGCTCCAAACCAAGATAGTAATCATTCGAGGAAATCGTTGTAAACACATGACGTTACGATTTTCTTTTCGATGTTTCACGATTACCACATAACTAGTTTTATTATTGAATGCTAAGAGACAAAAAATTTCCGAATAAAACACTCCGAAGGAGCTTTTGAGCGCTCGTTCATTGATGTTTCAATTGCACCCTTGGAAAATATGTAGTTTCCAAGGTAAACATAAGGCCAATTGAAAAGTCCACGGTCTGATGCGCAGATGACGGTCTAGTATTAAATCCATATGATTTTTTGTTAGTATCAACCTTCAGACGATACGTGTCAAAATTTGACAGCAGTCCGATCATTAGTTTGTGAGATATTGCGTTGTGAGTGTAGCTACTTTTGTTATTCGAAATAAGATGGAAAAAAAATTTCGTGCGCTGATATAATATTGCTTTATGAAGGAAAAATATACAATTGAAGCTTAAGTGCAATAAACCTGAATTTTTGCCTCGATATGTGTCAATAGATGAAACATGGCTCCATCATTTTACTCCGGAGTCCAATCGACAGTCAGCTGAGTGGACTGCACACGATGAACCGAATCAAAAGCAAGTAAAAACACAACAGTCAGCTGGCAAGATTATGGCATTAGTATTATAGAATGCGCAAGGTATAATATTCATTGATTACCTCCAGAAGGGCCAGACCATCAACAGCGATTATCTTATAGCGTTATTGGATCGTTTAAAGTATGAAATCGGTTAAAAACGGCCCCATTTGAAGAAAAAAATGCTGTTTCATCAAGATAATGCGCCGTGTCACAAATCAACGGAAACAATGACAAAATTGCATGAATTGGGTCTAATTGCTTCTGCATCCACCGTATTCGCCAGATCTGGCCCCCAGCGACTTATTCCTGTTCTCTGACCTCAGAAGAATGCTCGCTGGATAGAAATTGATAGCCAATGAAGAAGTAATCACCGAAACTTAGGCCTATTTTGAAGCGAAAGACAAATCGTACTACAAAAATGGTATCGAAAAGTTGGAAGATCGCTATAATCGCTGTATCGCCCTCGGCTTGAGGACCGGTTCACCGTTCCTCATGCTGTGATTACCTATTTTCTTGATTGATTTCAAGGACGAGATTTGAATACCACTATGTTGAATAATAAGATCGAATTTAGCCAAAAAATGTGTTTTACTATGGTAGACCGGGGACTTTTCAATTGGCGTGTTATATACAATAATGTGATCTCCAAGGGAGTCATTAGGTCATAAATGAACTATCGCTCAAAAGCACCATCACATCAGTATTTCCCATATTTTTGCTTGAATTTTCTATCGTCTCATCTCAATTGAATCTGCAGTTTTGTAATTGACGGAAAAACAAAATTTCGAACAGCCATATTCCGAGCCATATTCAAGGTACCGTTATTGGATTTTGGTCATTAACGAACTCAATAATGATCTGAACCTTCCTGAAAACTTCAAGTTCATAGCTCTTTCCATTCGCTAGTTATCGTATATACGGCCGGATTGAAGGACTGGATTGAACTTAAGGATGGATTACTCTACAGCAAGTCGAATCTTATCGTTTGTTACTATTCGCGGCAAAAAATTCGGAAATAGCAGACATCGTTACGACATGATAGATTCGGAGAATCAAATATATGAAATAATTCAATAATGATAACTTACCATGGACAATCAACTCGTTGTCGATTGGTGTTATTTTCAGTTGTATTTCTCCAATTGGGTAGTCAGATGGAACTTCTGAAGAGATGCAATCACCTTGAGCCTGCAAACTATTGAAGGAACCGAACAGCTTACACTTTCGTATTCTTCCTTTTCTACTCGACGGAGTATTCATAATTTCTTCCTCCGATGAATGAATATGAAGATCGGTCATTTTAGTCAAATCAGATTCTGACACAATGGACGATTCAAAAGAGTTGTCGTTGAATGCATGATCCTTTTCTAGCAGCCAGTGTGGTGCACCTGTTGTTGGGACATTAAATGTAGAGCATTTCGGTATTCCGTTTTCGAAATTGAAACATTTGTCTTCATTTATAGTTTTTCGTCTCCTAACGCATTTTTGCCTTTTCAATGCGAACTTTTCGTCATCTTTGGTCAGATTCAAACGTTTGGTTTCCATTTCGGAGTACTCGATCGGATTTGTCGCCGGTCGTTTTCTTATAACAGTCCTATCCACGCACCTTTCATTGAACGTTTCATCTAAATTAATAATTGTTCTACAAGCTAACTCACTAATGTCTAAATTATTATTGTTGCATTTACACTTTGAATTCTCCTCTAACTGATGACAAACTTCAGAAGCGGCAGAACTCTTGAAACCCGAATCGAAAGATGTATTGTTTCTTTCAAATTCTGTATTTAACATATTCTCTTCATGGGTTTCGTTTAATTCATTTTCTTGTCTAGGAACTCTGTCTTCATATATACCGTTATAGTTATCACCTGTTTCATCCAGAATGGCATCTACGATCTGACTCAAGGATAAATCATTTATGAAGGATGAATCATTTATACCTTTTCTACTCTGTTTGCCATTTTTCTTATTACTAAATCCTAAATCTACAATTTTTTTGACTAGAGGGGACATCTTAGCTCTCTTCTTACACTTCGAATTGTAATCAAAAGTTGATCCGTTTTCTTCTGGGGAAGTGAGAAAAGAGATTTGTTGAAGGAAATCATTGACATGGTCTATACGAGGTCTTTTGAATGGTGGATAGTCTTTTGTGGCTGTTTCAAGTACCTCTTTCATTGGGGTTGATCCTGGAGGACTTCCTTTGTTTAAAGTAAGAAGGCAATGAGTAGTTTTCATGGAACTTGGGGAATAGTCTATGGTAAAAGTTGGTAAAGTTGGGGCGTATATATCTACAATTTTCTTCCTCGACGACTCATTGGGAGAAATAGTATGAGTATTCTCGTTATAATCACAGCTCGGCAAATCTGGCATTACACCTATATGTGAGTCTACGCCTTCAAAATGCTTGAAAAACTCTGAACTCTGGTTTTGACGTCTTTTGACTTGGAAATCTATAAATGGAGTCAGAATGCTCTTCCTCTTCTTGAGCTTTTTTTGTGTTGTAGGGGGTGTGACTTGGGCAGAAGATTTGTGTTCTAGGATATTACCTAAACTTTTTCTCGACTCCAATCGAACTGCAGGATGTCTCGTCTCGAATCTATCCTTTGGAGAAAGATTACTGACATCTCTGAAGACCTCGATGAGGTTCAGATCGTCGAATGATTTTATCGGTGTCGAGGTAAACTGATTTTCCTTGTCTTGCTCGTATTCCAAAACTTTTTTGTTGGGTAAGCTGAGGCGTTTTCGTTTTGCGTTGGAGAATCGACGTTTTGTTTGAACACGAGGAGTGACGCCATTGTGCATTTCCAAATCCGAAGTTGGGGGGCACTCCGCTGGATGTTCTTGATTTCGCCTTGTAACTGACCACTTCAACATGTTCACCTGGAAAAAAAAAATTATTACTTATTGAAATTGAAATGAATAGGGTAAAAAGCCATTCGGTTAGAATGTGAAATTTTTTGCTCTTTTATTTCGTATTCGAAATGAAATAGACAATCTGAAAAGGTATGAGTACAGTTTTGTGAGTTCATTGTAGGAAATCATATAATATTGTATTTTTTTATAGAAAGTCAACATTGATAAGTTTTAGTATTTGGATTGAACGTTCTGTTATTCTTTCTTCAGAAATGACCCCAATATTTGAATTTTTACGTAACTTTCAATTGTATGTGTATGATTCAACAAAAACGCCGAAGATTAGTTCAGAAATACATAAAAAAATATATCCTTGAAAACACCTATCTTCAACCCAGAAGACTAACATTGGTGAATGTATATGCAGCTCAAAAAAGTAAGATAACAAGTGAAATTTGCAATTTGAGAAGAACTACTCCTAGTCGTAGAAAAATTTCCTAGAGCAAGTCAAAAACCTTTATGATTCCGACCAATTGATCAAATGACTTCATGAGACATCGACTGCGCCAAATTGGAGCTCAATATCTTCAATCTTGTTCACGTTACGTACACTGACATGTAGCCAATTTCTTTCTTACGGATTCAGAATCTACGTTGTCTGTTTTCTTGTAATATTTCTTTAAAAAAATCATTTTAAGAGTGGTGTTAAACAAGTATCAGGTCTGATGAAAGGCTTACTAACAAGGGTAAAAAAACTAAGCAAAATTGGTTTATAACGGTAAAACGAACACTGCCAACGGCAAATTCAAAGAATCCAAAGGAAAACATGGAATTTCTAGCTTCTGTCAAAAAGGAAGTCCTATCAATTTGAGGCAATAAATCTTCAACCTGTTACCATGTCCTAACCGAAATGCATACAATAACAAAACGAAATTCTTTTGTAATCCAATAAAATTCTAAAAAAGCAGGTGTTAAACGCATAGTTTTGATCACCTGCTAATTTAATTCAGATATAATAACTGTGTCAGCCGGGACACTTTGGTTGAAAGGTCCAAATAGGGTAATTGCCATGAGGGGGTGGTAAGCCGCATACGACATGCATTAATTTATTCATGCCAACGTGAACAATTTGGTTAAAATATGAGCCCTGGGACTGGGGCTAAGGTACATAAGGGTTATTCACCAGAATTTCGGTATTGAATTGGTAACGGCTGAAAATCCTTGCGAATACTCTAATATATTTAGGGTTAATAACCTCACGGTCGATGGAAATTCTTTGAATCATCCAACCCCGTTTATGTTTTGTACTTGGCCTCGAAATAATTGATAAATTCAACAATCATATTTCTATTCATTATTAAAATTACTGAGGAACATATGAATGATTTTTTTTCTATTATCTTTAACAATTGATTAATGTATTTTCCTCAAGTGTTTACCAAGTACTTCACCGAGTTTTCATCGGTAAAATTTGTTTTTTTTTTGTGAGTGAAATAATTCCTTTTCTTTTCAAGACAACACTACATTTTATCTGTTCATTATTTCCTATGATAATTTTAGCACCATTTAAAATCCAAAAAACGAATAAAAAATCCTTCCATCCGCCATCCAGAGATTTCTTTGGAACTAATGAGCTATTTCCAGAAATATGGTAAAGATTGGACGCAATATTTCTTTGATCCTCCTCACACGATACATGAAATTCGGAGACAATAATTAAAAAAACAAAACTGAAAGAATTAATTTTTCAGAAACTTAACAGCACATAAGCATGACATTATGATATTTTTACAACGAAACTAACGGCATCTTTTTCAAGCATTCAGTCCTAGTCCCCATAGTTCCCATAGTTATAAATTTTCGAAATAATTGTTCAACAAATGATTCTTAGTTCGAATTTCGATATTAAAATTTTTACACTTTTATATTTCCCAAGTACCGTAATATTTGGCGTTGGAAGAAGAAATAATATCGCACAATGTAAATTTTGCATTTTTTTTCTTGAAAAATATTTGATGATAATATTTATTTTTTATTGGCTGTTTTTGAATATTTTCTTAATGTTATATTGGACATACACACATATTTAATGAATTAATTCTCTCAGAATAATATCTGTTAGTAAATTCCTTTCCCATTTATGTGAGATGAAGGAGACATTAGGTTAACAATTGTGTAAATATTTTTTTCTGTTGACTGTTAGCTCCTGTTTCAGTTATTTTGTCAGTTTTATCTCCCAATATGTTGACTGGGGTGGCGGCACCTTTGCTGACTACTGTTTCAACCCCTATGTCTCCGAAATGCAGAAGTTGAATAATTAAACAATAAAATTCCAAATCGGAAATACACAGCAGGTGCTCAATGGGCGAAAGTCAGCTGCATAATGGATTTCCTAATAGTATATAATGGGTGGTAACGCTTCGTGCCACGCTTATCAAATTCTAGCTTGTGGTTTTCGCTGTCATTGTGCTTTGTTTGATTTCTGTGAGATTTATTGTTAATAACCAATTTCCAATTAGTTTCCGGATATTATTTGGAAGGATAATGGGCTGATACTTCCGGTTTTAAACATGAAATATATTGATTTATTCTTTATATCGATTGAATCCTTATCGAAGGACCAAATGTTGAACTAAATTTTTTGAAATGGGTAATTTCTGAAAGAAATTCGGAAATATCTATTCAAAACATTCAATAATAAGAGAAACTTCGGAATCGCTGAAAGATTTTTTTTTCATTTTTATAATTATGTAATTCAATTTAATGAGAAAGTTCTCTCGTCTACATCTTTTCTGGGAAACTGTAAAAGCTAGTGAAACGTAGTGCAAATGTATTTCTGTAATGCATTACAGCTCGGGAATAATCAATTGCTTCCAACACCTAAGAATCTATACATTTTGAAAGAAAACGCATTTCTCAAAAATCTGATGATGTATGATTGAGAACATGCATGATATTGAGCTGTACAATTATTACTTCGAAGGACTAGCTTCAAATTGCGTCAGTTAAAGTTTAGAATTTTCGAAAATTCTAGGAATTATATTTCGAAATGAATAAGCTCGATTTTTAGACAATATGCTTCGACTTTTCCTTAAACGATCCAAATATTTATTTTTATAAAAGGTCGATCAAATATTCTCATTTCACTCAATAGGTATTCCATCATTGGGTATGGCACTATGATTCCTAGTCCTTAGCTCGTCTACACTAAATTATTTTTATCTTGCAACACTCGTAAATTAGAACTTTTCTGGAGATGAAATTGTTTATCGGTGTAAACGACAATATGTATACCAAATATCATTAGAATCGAAATAGTAGAATGAGAGATAATAAGTTAAGGGTGTAACAAGGATTCGAGGAAAGTTCACAGACATTCCTATTTTGCCATAAAAATTTTTAAATCGGAGACCAAAATTTTGATCCCAGGGTTCCGGAGACTCAGAGGTAAGAAGATTACTTAAAATAGAACTGAAGTGTTGTATATAAGCAAATATCAACCTAAAAAAAGGTATGTATACAAATATTCCGCATCCAATTACATTCCTACGGCACCCACTTCTACAACCGTTTACGACTCTCCTGAAAAAAATTAACATTCCATTTCCTTCTTTCTTTTGTCGCATAGTCGTCAGACGTTATTGGTCCCCGTATATTATGAATTTCGATTCGACTCCAGCTCTGAATTACTGTAATATATTTGTTCCCTTCTCAATGAACACGTATTGAGGCATAAAGCCTTCTCCGAATAATTATGCAAATATAGCCGTAAAGAAGGTTATCCTGGCATGTGGGTGAGGTAGCACGTGCTCCTTATGTCCTATCCAGCACGCCAACGGTATTTCCGAAAATAAGACTCTGATTCGAACACGTTATAACCTTCAATTTACTGCTGATTTTCTCGAATAAATTAGGGGTAGCTTTCGAATTTGAATTTTGATTGATCTTAGAATGAGATTGGATTTGCTCTCGGACTAACTTAATCAGAATACGATAAAAATTCACACGAACAATTCTTTGTTCATATGAACGGATCCTGAAGAAATCTTCCAGTATAATTTTCAAAATCTACCAGTTATGTAATTTTTCTGCTTCTGCATATAATAGAAAATAATTTGCTAGTTATCCGAAGATAGATATCTCACATATATTTTCTTCCCTTACAAGGTTAATCATTTTTTGTTCAGGTTCTATAGTTTTATCTACGGTCTTACAGCGTAAGTCAATAGAGCTCGATCTGTCGATACTCCGCTGAATTTTAGGCTAGGAGAATGATGCAAATGTTGATGGAATCGACAGCACCCAGCGCATAAGCTTCAATCAATTTTGACTCTACAGGATGGACCGAAAGTGGTGAAACACGTTATCACCTTGCTTTTTAAATCAAACTCATAATCTTCATGAAATTCTGATTTAGAAATACCCCACTTGTCATAATTTATTTGTTTTACTTTTAGAAGTAGACCACTTCTTTCGAAAAATTTCATGGTTTCAATGGTTCAAACTAGAGATCATATTTACTTATTTTTTATTGAATTCCCGAAAAGTTTTCAAGTCTTCTGCAAATTTTCGAATCACTCTACAGGTTGTCGTAAAGACACTGCAATTTAAAAAACAAAAATAATAAGTCTATTTTCACAAATGGCATGCCCTGAACTTTTTGTCTGTCGGATAACCTAGTGAGTAGTCTTCATTTTTTGTCTAGACAATTTTAGCCTGAAATGAATTATTTTCAAAATGATTCGCATTTTATGTGTTGTGTCTCAGTACAAAACATGGCAGTATAATTTTCACGCATATATTTTCAAAGGTATAAAATGGAAAAAAGTTTCAATTACGGATAATTAATGCAATTCTTGAAATTTCAAATTTAATTATTGAAACTTCGACTTTTAGTTTCTTTCTATGTTTTCCGGAAGTCGCAGATTACTCCTCTACATAACTCTCAAAGTTGATGAAGCTCTCAGCGGAGTAGTATCACTTTTTCATGAAAATATTGGCAAAACTTTTATTTTTCTGATGATAATGCATTGTCATACATATTGCCACCAGATGAGTCTAGAGAAAACTAGGACATTTCACATCGAGTATTGCCTCCAAGATCCTCTGACCTAAATCCAATTGATCACACTTCGAGCATCTCATAGAACACAGCCGGAAATACTTCTACACCACCAAGATCTTTTGGAATAACTTTAACATCAAACGAAACAAGATATTCTCAATATTAGTATCTCCTTCAAAGGAGATGTTAACAAGTTGTTGATGTTCATGGTGGTCACACTTTTATTGAGGGACATAACAAGTATCATACCATCTAATGATTTGATGTCAAAACAAATTAGCTTAAGAAAAATTTGTATGCAAAACTTTTTGTATAGATTTAAGAGAAAGTGAGATGATCTGTAGAAAACTAAGAGTTTAACCTCGAAAATTATCCTACTAGAACTATAAAGACGGTATTTATTTCAACGGTTATCTCAAGAAACTGGGCTTGAAGAAATTCGTTAATTTATAAAAACTCCCCTGTTATGAATTGGAAATATGAATACTTATCCATATGTCACAATTTGATAACAGAATTCGTCGGTTTCATAAGATCCCCTAAGTAATACATAAAATTAGATAAAAGAGATAAAGAGTTACGTTGACGGACAGTTGAAGGACGTTGTTAATTACTGAATTATCTTCGAACAACATCAGGTCATTTGGATATTTACATTTCAAGTGATGTCTATTAAAATGTGTTTCAAGTCGATCAAATAACAAACGGATAAGTACAGCTGAATGAATATGCAATTTGATATGAGTATCAATGAAGATTCAATTAAGGAAACGAATAAATAATCTTCTTCTATGCACCTGATCTAATTTTGAATTTCTTCTAACGGACCGGATCCTAATATCAATGTATATTGCCTGCAAGGTACGAATTAATTCATCTCAGGTGTACAAAAACCTAAATTGTGGGAAATTATAACTTCTAATTTCATTTAAAGTATCACATTTATTGAAATATTAGGCAGTTTTTATGTATACATTTCACGAATGTTTCCGGTGCATCAAGTAATAGGAATAGATATTTTATTCGTATCCCTTCGAAGCAGAGTAATAAAATTTTCAGGTGGGTTCCTCTACTTACTAAACATATAATTGTTCGCTGTTCAGAATTTATAATTAATTAATGTTATTAGTAGGTCTACTAATTGGTGAATATATAATTGATAGTAAAATTAAAGTTCCCACAATAATAATAAGTAATTTAACAAACGCATTCAGTAATTATCTTCACTTCTCTATCTTCTTTGTTGAAGACTTGTACGCAAAAAATATTAAAATGAAAATGATTGGTGATATTATCCTACAAACACATAAATTCGCGTTTTTATATCGAAAATGGCACTTTGTGAATGATGTTATTAGGAGAGGGCAAAAATCATAAAAATCACAGAATAGGGAAAGTAACATCGGAACGAATTCCCCTAAAAATATACACCCCACGAAACAGTATAAAACATTTGAACAAAAGAGTGTAGTCGCAAACATATATTACCTATGTCTATAAATAAGATGATGAATGAAATGAAAACACAGACCTACGAGAGAAAAGCGCAAAGTAAATAATTTAGATGAAAGAAAATTAAATATTTTTGGGTATGACACATTTCATGACATCTCAATTTGATTTGATACGATATGAGATGGAGAATTGGTTCGATAACCCATCAAATATCATAATATGAGTTTACGATACGCATATAGTATGATATACAGGTCATTCCATTTGGAAAATATCACTTTTCATCATTTTAGTATGTCTCGTGGAAAATTATGATTTTGAACAACCCTAAATGACCTACATGACGTATTTTATTACAAGTAAATATTACATGGAATATTGATAATCCATACCCGAAATTTTAGCTATTTAAGATTCCAAGTACCGAAGTGATGAATGTTTAATTGAAGCTGTTTGGCAAGAAGACAAGAAAATTAATAAATAAATAATCATGACAAACCAAAACAAAAGTAAAATTGAAATTAAATAGTACCGAAAAGTGCCTCATTATAGCACTAATGAGGTAGAACACTCATATCAGTAATGTAATATTCGATATCACATGTTGGTAGAAGGTAAAGTTATACGAAAATAAAAATATAATGACAGGTTTTTTTTTTGAAGTGGGGATTATCGCGAGCCATTTCTGTGTGTACCATAGATTTGAAATAACGCTCAACGACTTAACCGATCAATGTTTTGTAGACCCGCCATAATAATTTCAAAATAATCCAGTCACTGATGAAACAACGTACGTAAATTATTTTCCCATGGCAAAAACTGAAGACTTCCTTCCCTACTATATCGAATTATAAACACTTGATACTTGAATGCGAACAAACGAAGCAACTCGCTTGATTGACATTTTCCTCATCTCAAAAGAAGGAAATTTCCATAACATCACTGAATTCCGGAGGGTCTGTTTGTCTTCCTCGAAATTTCATTAATAAAATTAACCCCCCTCATTATTCATTCTGTAGAACAATTTTTCCACGAGTATCTCACATCGCACCTTCATCTCAAGCAAAGGATCGAGGTAGCTATAATGTAGTTTTTGTTAGTGTTGAATTTATTTTTTTACACGATGCAGCCTCCGTTTTGCGGGCTGCTCCAGCTCCTCTTTTCAACTTCCGTAAGAAGGGGGGCAGACTGACAGGGTCTCATCCAGGTGATGTTCTCAAAGGTGAACCGTCTCAAAGGACCCAAGAGTCAAGACCCACCTCACCTTTGATTCTTACCCCTCTGCGTCGACACAATGCGTGATCTAATTTTAAATAACACAATATAAGGTATGTTGGAAAGGTTTGCACATACTTAGAGCTACGGATCCAATCACTTTCTCACGAAATTCGGTTATATTGTACAATGTGATCGATTTCTCATTGTTGCTACTATACTGCAGCTGGTCATCGATTTTTCAAACTTGTACTTTCTTTTCTCATTTCCCTTCGTACTTATGAAATTGATATAGGGTATCTGGAACATCTGATTGCTGTTTCCTCTACTGGAAACAGTTTTTGTTAGGTTTTGATAGACAACTACAGGATATCAAGTGTTCGTAGAAGTATCCCACACTAGTTGGGGGTTTCTATAAAAGTACCATATAGAGGTTGTATAATCGAATGAATGATTTTCTCCCAGCGAGAATAATTATTAAAAAGGTATTAAAAGTCAAGTTATCAGCTGATTGAAGCCCATTATGACATGTTATAAAATCAGAAATTAAACAGAACGTTCTTAAATTGAAGGTACATACGAATATTTGAAATTCCTTGGATAATTCCAAGAAAAACTCCCATAAACATGGATCCACAAATACTGGTTGTTGAAGTTTAAAATTTTTTTTTCGAGTGTTTTCTCTTAGCATCTGCACTTCACAAGATATTCAACTGAAATTTGGCATAGATATTCTTATTTACAGTTTACTTACTGACTATTTTAGAAAACGATATGCCCTTGTTATTTGATGATTTATCTCTTGTGCTAACACGTAAAATTTGGTGCATGCACGAAGGTGCTCCAGCTCGTTTTCAATTATGACTTGAATGAATATTTGAACGAAAATGATGAAACAGGTGAATTGGACAGTGTGGAGCTGTGTCATGGCCCGCCAGATACCCAGATTTGTATATTTTAGATTTTTTTCATGGGGCCATTTTTGAATCCTTAAGGTACATAACGCCAGTGAATACCGTTGATAAAACAAGAAAAATAAAATAATAAGCGCGTTTGATGCGGTACCTAAGAAACATTCCGGAAGTTATTGAAATTTATGTCATCTATGTCAAAAAGCACAGAAGTTCAATAAGAGTAGGTGCAGGGCATTTTTTTCATTTGGCATAGTCCAGTTCTTTGTTATAATTTTTTTTTTGTTATGAAACATTTTTGAGTTTATGTTTTTTGTAATCCTACTTTTTTATAAGAGTGTATCGAATCTTTATGTATCATTGCTTCAGATCTTTTTTCTCGAAATCAGTTGCAGATACGACAAAACTACAAGAAAACAAGAAAAATTAGAACTAGGTCAAAGTTTCTTTTTACATTTTGTTGAAATACCAGTTTTTCATAAAAAAAAGATATAAATAAAGGAAAAGAGCGGGCAGAAAAATTATTATCCTGTAAAGTTTCAATCGAAATTGGCATATTACGTGCTGTAAACCCTATAATATATTGAAATATCTATGCCAAACTCCAGGTAAATATCTTGTGAAATACAGATGATATGGAAAAAAATTAACTTCAAATCCATGTATCTTGAAAACAAAGCGTTTGGTGATCCATATACATATATTATATGACTTTTTTTATTATCAGAGGAATATCTCGATTCGGTTTGTACAAATTAAGAAACACCCAGTGAAATAGCGAGAAAGCCTCAAAAAGGATCAACTAAATCAAATTTTCTTCACACCAAAGCTCATTAATTACATTTTCTGAAGACAGTTTACTGTTTTTAGGGTTTCGAATTTACCCTTTTTCTCATTAATGTTGTAAGCAATATATAAGAGAAAAAGGGTGGTAGATATATTCTGTTATCCAGAGTTAATGGTGCAATTTAATCACAAAAATGGAATTATGTGGGCCACTTACGTAACAAAAAATTGGGGGGATACACAAAATAATCAATATTTATGTAACATGTCGTTAAGTATATCTCAAAGTGATTTCGGTTCACTTCTGGCCTTCGAAAGGGTTGAAAACTCAACTTCGGTTAGAAAAAAAATTGAAAAATGCAGATAGGTATTATGATAATAATATTTATTGTCAAATTTTCTGGGCTCAATCGTAATTTCTTTATTGTTTCTTGATTTTTCAATTTCAATATTTCCAATTATTTTAGAATTGGGGAACAATAAATCGAAGATAATGAAAATTGGTCAAGCCTTTTTTGAGATATAAATGTTTTACTTTCGTCGAGTTTTCGAAAAATGAATTTTTCAATATTTGATTTTCTGATTTTGAGCTCTTAAAGTTTATGTTATTTCTTGGCTTTCAAAGACGAATTTGTAATTCAATCAAAATTATATATTTCATCGAGAAATATATCAAGAACCAAGGAAAACTCTGATTATATAATACGTTCCTATATGTATAGCGGAATGGACTTGCGATATCAAAATTCAAAAGTAGGTAGTAGAACCCTATTCAACGTATTTTATTAGTCAGGTCTTAAACCGTTAAGGTGAGTACCTAGCAAAGGTGTACATCGTCCCGTTTCAGAATGCTCAGATCTAGTTTTGATTACGAAAGAACCGAAACCTTACTGTAGGAGATATTGAAGAAACAGTCTACCCCTCAGTATTCCCAGTCAGAAAAAACTGTAACGTTTTCTTAATGGACGAATCCAGTTTTGAAAATGACTACGAATGTTTTTATGGAGGGCTCGCCAAGGTACGTCCAATTTATGTCTTTTTGACTAGGCATGAGGGTAAGAAGTTATTGTTGAATAATTTCTTTTCAACCACCGGTATTTTATCGAGACTTATTGAATGCTTGAAGTTTCGAAACCAGACAGGTTCTAATGGAAAATATTATGCGTTTTAATTCCCAGCAAATGAAGTTTGACTTGGCTTCGATGCTACTTTTTTCAGTTAGGAAGAAAGAGTTATCAATCAGAAAATGAATAAATTCAATAAGTATGCCTAATTTATATATATATACATTATATTATTTATATACATGTAAAGAAAATTTAATTAAAATGAAAATCAATATGAAAAATTATACCAAACTTTAAGTGGAAATGAATGTTGAAAAGTCCTTTTTTTAAAAACTATGCATTTCAATGCATATTAATGAAGAGTCTGACCGCATCAAAGGGAAATTTACTTTCGGTGAATTCGCTCGAATTTTTTATATGTTGTATAGAACTCGTGATGCTGAATAAAAGTCTTCATTGCATCACAGCTCTAAATTCAACCATTTGGATTATATAGGGTGCGAAAAATAACTTTTCTAAGGTTTCGAATGGCCAAATCGAGTATGCATCGATTGACCGATAGTTCATAGAACTGATTAAAGTCCACTATAGAGAAAAATGATTCATGCACGCACAGAAGATATACAGGGTAATTTCTAAGATATCAAGTTCTTCGGTGATTTCCTAAAAATTTGGCGGTGGAATTTTATTCATTTTCAGATATTTTGTGGGATATCAGTATCAATTGGGATTGATGATGTTAACATCTCACTTGACTATTGCTTGGAGATACCTCGAAGATGAAGCATATATTACTTATAACTGAAATGAAAATAACTATCGTTAACATCATTTGGCCTATTGTCCATTTCTCAATGAGAAGGTTTAAAAATGCATTGAAATAATATTCAGCAGTTCTCAACCTGTCAACTGACAGGTTGTAGTATACCTACACAATATTGTAAACATGCATTTCTCTCAATTCTCTCAGTAATTATATGAATGATTTATTGTTGTCAGTAGACAATAGAATCAGGTGGGCACTTCTATATGTTCACTTTGGAGTTGCTCAAATTATTTGCCTCCTAGATTATTATTTTAATGTCTAAGAAAGTATGAGGCGGTAATTCTAATAGGATTTGCAAAAACAGTATATATGGAAATCATTATGTAATACAAAACTCCGCTTGTGTTCCCATATAATTATGGAAATTTTACATTCTCAAGAAACGCTTCAAAGGTTTTCAGTGTTCAGTAAAAAAAATATAAATTAATTTATTCGAAACTGGGGAAATAACTAGGTACCTGCTTATCTTGATGTGACTGAAACTAATAAAGCTCAACGTGTCTAGAAATAAATTAGATTCATATTTGCAGTTATTTAATGAAAGTCTACCTCTCAACATTTATAGTCTGGTGAACCGAAATTTATTGCCATTTTTATGCTTGGTCGTGGGCTATCAAAAAAGGGGTAATACCCTGTGGAATATTGCTTATGATTTCCATACCCCCAATTAATGTCTATGGTTGAGCCTAATATGGTATAATTGGGTATATTTAACGTTTCTTAGGTTCTTATATAAATAATTCAATAGGTCACGGAAGCCAACTCTAACGGGGTGAATTTTTATATGCATAATCATTAAATAGCTACCTACCGGTGCAATATAATATGGAGAATATTCAAGCTGATCCGAACTGAGAAATGAAAAAGGATTTTTCTGATTAAGTCAACCTAATGAGAGAAATGTTTCATTCGGAAAGATATATTCAGGAAGATAACAGAACATCTCTTTCTCAATCTCTGACTTTGAACTATGATCACTATTCGACTATTCTTCAACTAATCGAGTGAAAGATTTCAACAAATTTTGTTCGTTTGATCACCCCATTGATTTCAGTTAAAATCTTTGATTTAACGAGATGTTTACACCTACTGGTGTATCCACTCACTCTTGAAAGATTTAAGATGAAAATGGAAACTTTTGAAGGAACCAACCTTCTTGAGTTTTAAGGAGTTTGCTGGAACTTCTCTTATCAGCGTTCAACTATCGATTTCGTCTTGTTTAGCAATCATTGAAATGTACTTTTTATCGGTATAACTGATTTTTTATCTTCTGAGGAAGTAACTATCATATTCGAAGGTTCTTGTCATCGGCATCCACCAAAATATTCTGTGCCTTATCAATAAATTTCAGAGCTTCATTTCTTGTCAGAATTGGAGTTTCTTGACTGATATTACTTCGATCCTTGCTTCAAATATTGACCCACTTATGGTAATTATCTATTTTAATATTGTCTTCTTTACCATTGAATAATTGGATCATAAAACTCGGAGAAAATGTTTCAGAGAGATCGGTAAAGTATCCGAGCAATATATTCCACACAGTTTTATGCTATCTACTCCAGAAAACTTTGGTACTTTTTGTCATAGACTTTTCGTGACTTTTTTGGCAATAACTTATCTAATTCATTTTTTGCTTATTCAGAAATTGTCTTCTATTTCTTCAATGTTTGCGTTCGAAGTTTGAGAGCCTTTTTCTATAAACGATAGTGCGTCTTATGAAAAATTGATATACGTTCGATATATGATTATTAAATTAAAATCATATTTCAAATTTGTGGATCTAGTAATTAACTAGAATTACATCAATGTTTGTGCCTATGTATCTCGGTCTTCAAGAGATCTATCTAGATCTACTTAATGCCTTTGATACATAAATAACTATGTAGCAGTTTTTGCTTCATTGCATTTCTTGTGATCATGCTTCTCATATTTTCCTTATTGTTTTACATAGAGTTTTTATATGTGAAAATCCTTTGATTTATATAGAATTCTGTCAGGATTCGTTCCTTAAAAGTGCTGTTATAACTCTCTTGCACATGCCTTGAATCTCTGAATAGCCATCCAATAGATTGATGACTGTTAATACCCGCATTTCCATTCTTCTCGACAAAGGAACATCATTATTTCAACCCCTTCCATCAATCTATATCTCCCAGATCAATTCTCGTGCAAGTAAACAATTCGAAAATGTAGACATCACTGCAACATCAACAATTTTCCAATTTGCATTGTATTCGGAATGACTAGGTACTTCAGGCATCATTTGTCAAACGGGTCTTTATGCAAGCTCCGCAGGGATTCTTCACAGCTATCATTAACTTGAATGAATAGATGAAAGTAGAAGTGAGGACAGCTCCTATTCTCCCATCTGGCTTTGAAGAGTTGAACATCTCTCAGAAACTAGTTCAAGGAGAGAATCTTCCGGTGTCTAGCGGAAGTAGCTAAGAAGTCGGAGACTTTTCGCACTCTATTGAAAGTCTCGAATATTTGGTGAGAACAAGGTACAAGGTTATTGTTAAAAAAACTGCAACATACTTGGAATTCCAATTGAATGTATCTTCAGAAACGGTTTTTTTATTGTCGAAACGGAGCATATCAGTGACGGCTCGTGCCCTCGAGATGTGGGTCGGCCACACACACACACACATATATATATATATATATATATATATATATATATATATATATATATATATATGTGTGTGTGTGTGGCCGACCCACATCTCGAGGGCACGAGCCGTCACTGATATGCTATATATATATATATATATATATATATGATATATATATATATATATATATATATATATATATATATATATATATATATATATATTTTTTTTAAATTCACACTAGCGTGGTTATATATATATATATATATATATATATATATATATATATATATATATATATATATATATATATGTATATATATATATATATAAATATATATAAATTTTCCCACACCCCTTATCATACTTATAACTATATAAATGAATATATATAAACAAATAGATTTCCACGTCACCCAAGAGGACGGGTTGGTTTTTTGTTTTTAATGGGAAACCTCACCTAGAATAGCCCTATTATAACCCAATATAAAAATGTAGTTCTCAAATCAATGAAAACTGAAATAAAATGAAACTCTTGAAAAAACAGAAATAATAAAATATTCAATTATCAACATAAAATATATATTTGAATAAACATAGAGAAAACCTCTCACGAAAACATATAAATAAATGTATAAAATATAAAAAAAACTTATAAAGACCACAAAAAATATTGTGGAAATGACCGCATGTATTCTGGTCGAAAATGTATGAGCTTGCTTACCCTTTATTCATTTTTATAGATCAAATCAATTCGACGATCTTTCTTTGTCGCGAAGTCATCAATTATTTTCTCGAAAAAATGTTTCCTCTGGCTAGTTCTTTAACTAAACCTCTTTCGATTGATATCAGTGCCATGTTATTTAAACGGTCTTGAGACATCATGTTCCTACTGAAAGATTTTATTCTTTTGAGCGCTGAAAAATTTCTTTCTACTGACGCGGATGTTGGTGGCAGGGACAAAATCATACAAAATAACTTATATAATTCAGGAACATCGGAAACAATATTATTTGAGAAAATGAATTCCGTAATACCATTCAGCATATTTGAATCTCCGAAGATAGCATTGTCCCAGTACATGATCAGAAAATCAAAAGCTAACTACTATCGAACGGCATAAATAAGTTTTTTTCTGATTAAGACGTTATATCCCATAATCAACCATTCATTTGAATATATTTATTATATTTTCATGATCTGAAAATCAATAGCTACTATCGAACGGCATAAATAAGTTATTTTCTGATTAGGACATAATGTCTCATAATTAACCATTCATTTAATTATCAAATATTTCAAATAAACTGTAAAAAGTTGCTGCTTGACGCTCTGCAATAGGATAACCGGCCAGCCGACCCTGTGTATTGGGAAGCGACCTTACATCGAGTTGTTGTGCCGTTCTACTGAGTGGTCGTATTCTGGGCGTATGTCGTAGTATCTTTTCCTTTACATAGCGCTCTCGGTAGCGCTGGTTCCGCCATCGGCTCTCGGCCGACCTAACGTGATGAGATGCTTTCAGTGATATTTCAGGAGTTGCAATTGTATAATTGTAACATTTGTGTTACATTTCAGACCTAATGTTACGGTGTTACGTACAATTCTGGAATAACTTGTTTGGGGTGATGTTACGAAAAGTAACCATTTACGATTGTGGTTTGTTATAATTTATGAAAGGGAATAACAACGCTGGATGCTTTGGAAATCGAATATTAGGTGGGTCCGAAAGAAAATATTGGCCGGTATAAGTTATATTTTCCTGTTCTGAGTGGAAATATTCATTACCGAGGGAATTTGGATATCGAAATCGATAACTCCGATTGAGTTTGAATGAATTGAATATCTAGAACTATTTTCTATTTCCTGATAATTTTTGGGTCGGCCCGGCCGACCCTGCCGACCCTGACGAGCCGTCACTGGAGCATATGTTTCTTAAATACGAACTATCGACTGTGTTTGTTCAAGTTACAATTCCACCTTCACAAACGTCAAGAAACATTCTATTGCGTGTAGACATCTGCTTGGGGGTCTTGCAGATAAGATCAGTTACAGCTGATTTCAAAACATAGGGAAATAAAGCGCCATTTAAACTTTGCTTCCTATCAACATGTGTTGAGTACTGTAGTAGGTGGATGAATAGATCACTTCAGAAAAAGGGTTGGCTAACGTTTCTTCTCAAGGAGTGACATGTGCAAAAAAAATTGCAAATAGGTTTTGGTTCGACATTCTGTGCTATTCAGATATGTCTAGTTTTTTGTGTGTAATCCAAGGAGCAAAACTATGAGGTACCTATACTTTCTTTGGAAAAGCACATAACTGACTCTTGTTTTATTCAAAAACAAAAGTTTGCAGAACTTGACAATATCAAATTTATTAAAAAATGTCTATTAACTTGAATTGTACTTGAAACAATAATGAAAGAAACAAATCCTGCAGCTAAGGTTGTTTACTATTCTGTATAAAATTTCGGGCTAACTTTGTATTTGGACTAGTGTATAATTTTTTTTCATATAACTTACTAGACCTGTTTTGGATTTTCATAAATCAAAAGTTCAAAACTGTATAAAATCTGAATAGAGAAAAGATTGATTCTAATGAAATATAATATTTAAATTTAGATATTTCGATATTGAAATTCAATCAATTTCCACGTTAGTTCGATTTTCACGAAAGGTTAGACTAATATCATTTTCGGAAACAAATTGTCAGTCTAAGAAAATCATTCGATTCTAGTTGGTAATAATGTAAATTCAAATATTGTTCAAAAAGTTGGTTGTCGAACCGAGGTACTCTCACTTTCTGTCAATATTTATAGATTTCGCAAAATTTTGTTTATTTTGGAATGATGTCAGTTGACAATAACTAATTCAAGAGAAAAAATGTTCACTTACCTTCAATAATATCCTCAAAAAAGGCAAAAATTCACATATCAAATCACTGCAAGTAAATCACGTAACTGTTCGGTAGAAGGGTTGCTAACGTCACTAGAATTCCCGCGAATCCAACAAACATAACCTCAAACTCTGGCAAACGAACGGACTGTCTGATATGAAAAGGCTCGCAACTGCAGAAGTTGTCTCCAACTCGTTCCACAAGTGTCTGGTGACTGCGACTGGGCCTACCTGGGGAAGGTACCTCTACCTGGCCAACCTCTATGTGCATTTGTCTTCGCACCCCACGAACGGCGCCCCTACGGATGGTTGAAGGCCACATACATACCGGGCTTAACACTCCATATCGTAATCCCCCTCTTTTTATCGGTCTAATCCAGTTTTTATGCGATTTTCTTGGCCGCAATCAAATTTAGGAGGAATTTATGAGATGCCCAAGACACGCTTCGGGACCTCCCCTGGCGAGGGGTACTTAAGCAAAAATTTATACCACTTTGATCGGAAGGAGATTAGTTTTTCGAATTTGAAAAAAAAATTGGGAAATCTGTTTTGGTATTTTTTCACGATAAGGTCGACTACTGATGATTAACGATAACTCTCGAACGGAAAGACCATAAAACTTGAAATTTTCAAGGTTGAGTTCGTTTAGGAGCTAAATCCGTATTTTGTAAATATGGCCTTTCAATGTTGTTCAGATAATTTTAAAACTATATCTTTGATTGAGATGCAATTTCGCATTTATATGTGAAATAATAATCTCAAGCTTCACTGGAGATTTCATGTCGATCAGGTCACCAAAATCAGAAAAAAATCGAAAAGAATACGAAATGAATTTTCAAATTTGTGGATCTAGTAATTAACTAGATCTAGAACTAAATTAAAGTTTGTATGCACCACGGGTTTTAAGAGATCTCTCTTGATCTACTTAATGCTCTTGATACATAAATAACTATCCCCCTCTTTTTATCGGTTTAATCGAGTTTTTATGCGATTTTCTTGGCCGCATTCAAATTTAGGAGGAATTTATGAGATGCCCAAGACACACTTCGGGACTTCCCCTGGCGAGGGGTACTTAAGCAAAAATTTATATCACTTCGATCGAAAGGAAATTAGCTTTTCGAATTAAAAAAAAAATTGGGAAATCTGTTTTGGTATTTTTTCACTATAAGGTCGACTACTGATGATTATGTTCGTCCGGCCGCAAAATCGATAACTCTCGAACGGAAAGACCAAAAAACTTGAAATTTTCAAGTTTAAGTTCGTTTAGGGTCTAAATCCAACTGAAAGTTCCGTAAATATGGCCTTTCAATGTTGTTCACATAATTTTAAAACTATATCTCTGATTGAGATACAATTTCGCATTTATATGTGAAATAATAATCTCAAGCTTCACTGGAGATTTCATGTCGATCAGGTCACCAAAATCAGAAAAAAATCGAAAAGAATACGAAATGAATTTTCAAATTTGTGGATCTAGTAATTAACTAGTATGACACAAAAGTTTGTATGCATCACGGGTTTTAAGGCATCTATCTTGATCTACTGAATGCTCTTGATACATAAATAACTATACCCCTCTTTTTATCGGTCTAATCCAGTTTTATGTGATTTTCTTGGCCGCAATCAAATTTAGGAGGAATTTATGAGATGCCCAAGACACGCTTCGGGACCTCCCCTGGCGAGGGGTACTTAAGCAAAAATTTATATCACTTTGATCGGAAGGAGATTAGGTTTTGGAATTTAAAAGAAAAATTGGGAAATCTGTTTTGGTATTTTTTCACGATAAGGACGACTACTGATGATTATATTCGTCCGGCCGCAAAAACGATAACTCTCGAACGGAAAGACCAAAAAACTTGAAATTTTCAAGTTTGAGTTCGTTAAGGGGCTAAATCCGACTGGAGGTTCCGTAAATATGGCCTTTTAATTTTGATCAGATAATTTTAAAACTATATCTTTGATTGAGATAAAATTTCGCAGTTATATGTGATATAATAATCTCAAGCTTCATTGAAAATTTCATGTCGATTAGGTCACCAAAATCAGAGAAAATTCGAAAAGAGTACGAAAAATGTCATTATAGATATATATCTAAAAAGAATTTAAGGTTTTCTGCAAAACTTTTGAGCTTATTACATCATTAGAACTATGAAATCAAGAAGATTGTTGGAAAAGATATACCGAATTTTTCCGTGACAACAGATCCAATCGATGCAAAATTTCATTTTGATTGCGTCACCAGAACCATTAAAAAAAACCAATTCAACTAGAATAGCAAAAAAATAGGAAGAGTAATAAATGGATGGACCATATGTAATTTTCAGTAAGCAAATTTTGTCCCCATGAACTATCAAATTTGACATGAAGCGCGCGGAAACATATCAGTGATACCATATTTCACTCAATTCGCGAGTTGAGAGGTCAATCAGAGTCAGGAATTATGGATAATCTGCAGCTCCTCATTGGGTCATCTATAGCGTGAAATAGTTGATAGAAATATTCATTATGAATAATTACAATCCATCATGTTATTTGGGAGGTCTACTTGCAATTTTTGTTAGAGGTTAGATCTGCTGAGATGTGTGACCTAGGTATATAGACAATAACATAATTAACGAAATCAAAATAAACTACTTCCATGCTATCTTTTTAATTGATTTACATGTTTCGTGGAAATGAGATATAAGATTTTATAAATAATAACCACTATATTCGAGCAAAATCTAACCGTATACTAATCGACGATTGAATCAGATTGAAATCTCATTCAATATACATGGTGTTTCCTAAACATGCGGCAAAAATTCAGGGGGTTGTTCCTTGGATTATTCTAAGAATATTTTGTCCTTTGATGATTTTTGAAAAACCTATTTGTTTCGAAGATATAGGGGAAACAAAATTTCAGATAATAACATTTTATTATGAAAAATTACATGAAAATTCAACTCAACCTACAAAAACTGTTGAAAATTACCACCTCTAGCCAGCATACAAGCATCCAATCTTCTCCTCATTGACTGCCGAACCCTTTCAAAAACACCAGGATCATTTCTTATTAAGTTACACCCAGCAATGATCCGATTTCGCAAGTCTTCCACATTTTCTACTGGAGTGGTATAAACTAATGATTTTAGATGGCCCCATAGGAAATAATCTAAGGGGTTTAAGTCCGGGGAACGAGCAGGCCATAAATGAGGTCCACCTCTTCCAATCCAGCGATCTCCGTATGTTAATGTTAAAAACTCACGAGCAACCAAACTAAAATGCGCTGGTGCACCATCGTGCATAAACCACATTGCATGTCTTATTGCCAATGGTACATCCTCCAAAAACAGAGGTAACGTTTGTTCTAAAAAGTTGCGATACACGTCCCCGGTAAGTCTTTCTGGTAAAAATATCGGCCCTATTAGGCAGTCACCCACAATACCAATACATCACAAAACGAATTCAAATGAAAACCGTGTTTAATCTGTATTCCTTTACCATCTGCACTTATCAATTTTTAGTCAAAAAACTGGCCGTTTTTAGTAATTGGAATGTTGTTAAACAAATTTAAAAATAAATTGTACCTACTTAGTAAACACAGTGCGGTACGCATTTTTATTTAAACTATTATTAATTTTAAAAATATGAAAAATGTTGTTCGCCCTGTATCTTCGAAACAAAGAGGTTTTTCAAAAATCATCCAAG